>NW_015159769.1:267941-309240 GCF_001447785.1 Gekko japonicus
CCCCCCCCATGGAGGCAGGGGATCCCCTGCCACCAGACCCCACCCCCTGTCATCAATCTGTTGCCTGGCAGGGGACCTTACCAGGAGAAAGAGGAAGATCCAGGCAATGTTGCCTTCAGTGTGGTGACGTCACTTCTGGCATGCACAGGAAGTGATATCATCATGCCAGTGACATCCAGGCAATGCTCTGGTATTTGGGCAAAAAAATCTAAGGTAGAAGCCATTTCTATTGTAGAGTTTTTGCCCAAATATCAGAGTGTTGCCACAAGCATCACAGCATGATGACATCGTTTCCTGTGCTTGCAGGAAGTGATGTCACCATGTCACTGGTAACATTGCCCGGGCCTCCCTCCGTCTCCTGATAAGACCCCCCCCCACTCCCAGACCCCCCCCCCCATCCCACACCAGTACACAGACAAAATGAGAAAATAATTATTCACAGTCACTGACACCCCACCCCCCCAGTTATACAACTTTCTCCCTCGGTGCAGTGGTGAAAATCCAAGCCAGCCTCTAATGCATTTTCTATTATGGACAGTGGTGCCAAAATTGGGTTTTGAAAAATCATGGGCTCTACTGGTAGTAGGAGCTCCTTTGCATATTAGGCCATACACCCCTAGTGTAGCCAATCCTCCAAGAGCTTACAGTAGCCCCAGGAAGAAGAGCTCTGTAAGCTCTTGGAGGATTGGCTACATTAGGGGTGTGTGGCCTAATATGCAAAGGAGCTCCTGCTACCAGGACAGATAGCCCTATCTTGGTGCAGATAGCATGAATGAAGTTAGAAAAGGATTGTACTGGTTTAAATAATATTTGTGTTGTGTCTTCTGGTCCCAAGACCCTCCCGAATGACTTACAATACAAAAGACAGTTTAGGATAAGTGATGCTGCTGCAGACCCTTGCCCTGCAATGTCTCCTCCCCACCACTGGAAGTGCTGTGGGTTCAGTCTTGGGTGCCTAAATAGCAAAGATAAGATGCAGAACAGGGTAATTAGGCTAGGAAGTGGTTCAAGCAGACTCAGGGAACACACAACCCAGCTTTAGGTTCGGCTACCAGGATTTAACCAGGGGCTGCAGGAGGAGCTGCAGGTAGCAATGAAAGGGTGTGTTAAGTCGCTCACATTTAACAAAGCAGTCGGAGAGTGATTCAGCAAGAACACAACTTTATTCTTCAACTTGAACACAACTCCAACACAGATCAGCATCTGATAGCCAGAACAGCCTTTACATTGCAGCTGTCCTGCTTTTAAACATTCCCAGCTAAGGTAGCCACACCCACTGTACAAATACCAACCAATAAGGTTGTTCACATAAGGACCAATCACGGACGTTCCCGCTCAAGGAGCTTGCTAGAAGGTGATTGGTTAGGTGCTTCCTGGGCTAGTAACACAATTGGATGGATTTGGATCCTAGCCCAGGACGAAGTTTTACATTACACTTCAATTAGATGTTTCACAACATATCATGCATTCAACGAAGCTTTGAATTCACCACAGGGTGAGATTTGTCGCTTCATTTGTGTAGGGTATGTCGTTTGTACAAACCAAAGTGGGGGGGAAATAACATGGGTAGGACCCCCAAAAATCTGAAGTTGCAGTTCTTATGTACATTTACAGGGGGATAAATCCCATTGCAGACAGTAGGACTTACTTGTGAGAAGACATGCCTAGAATTCCACTGCACGGGTGAGTCAGAATTTGAAACCGGGTCTCCTCCAAAGAGAAAAAAATGTTCCTTTTCTGTAAAGCATTAAAGCCATAGGATGCTGACAGCTAAAATGATTTTAAATACTGCTTCCTGTTTAAAGTTTTATGCTACCTGTGTATTCTTTTACTATTGTGGTGGTTGATTGCATTTTGTTAGTTCTGAGAATGTCTCAGATCTACTGAGAAAAACTACTACTATTTTTTAAACTAACCTGAGAGCAAGAAGGTCAGATTGGAAGGCTGTTTGAACATATTGGTACATATTTCACTCCAAAAGCTTATTGGTGAAAGAATGAATAGGATCTAGGGTTGCCAGCTCCAGGCTGGGAAATACCTGAAGATTTTGGGGGTAGAGCCTGTTGTGATAGAATTTATAATTTCAGTATATTCCTTATATTAGTCTAGTGTGTTAATTTGAAGATCTTCCCTATGGTCACATGTTCAAGTAGTTGAGTTCAGCTAGTTGAGAGTGCTTGCATAAGCTTGTTGGAGTTGCTCCTTAGATTAAAACTGTTCGAACTAGGGATGGGGATGAATCGGCAGACAAACCAAAGCTGGTCACAAATTTTGGCTGGTTCATAGTTCGTGAAGCAATGCTCACAAACTGAAGAACCACCACAAAATTTCATGAATTTTTGTGGCAGTTTATGGTGGTTCATGAAGAGCAGATGCAGGGGTTTAAACCCCTGCTTTCTGTTCTTCAAGAAAAACAGGTCCCGTGGCTTTTATGGGGAGCAGAAAGCAGTGGTTTTAATGGCTCCCAGCCATTTAAACTAAAGAGCCGAGCAGCCAGAAGCTTCCCATCACTCAGCTGTTTGGTTTAAATGGTCCCCTGCTTTCTTCTCCCCAGGGCTTTCTGCTCCCCACAAAAAGCAGTGGAGAGCAGAAAGCAGGAGTTTAAACTTTAAATGGCTCACAAACTGATACGAACCAGTTTGGTTTGTGAACCAGCCTCCCAGTTTATATTGGTTTATGATTTGGTTCATGGTTCAGCTATGAATCACAATCCAAACCACAAAAATGTGGTTTGTGCCCATCCCTAGTTTGAACTACTCATACTTCTGGTTTCTATATTGGCACCCAGAAACATTACAGAGCCCAAGGAGAGCATGGTTTGGGGAGAGGAGGGACTTCAGTGGGGTATAAAACCAAAGAGTTCACCTTCCAATGCAGCCATTTTCTTCAGGTGAACTGATATCTGTCACCTGAAAATCAGTTATAATCCCAGGAGATCTCCAGCCACCACCTGGAAGTTGGCAACCCTAATAGGATCTTAGACATAGTTCACAATCCAGCTGCCCATGAAGAGACCAGATTTTACTGATTGGTTTTGTGGCAGGGAATAACGGTCTGAGTTTTAGAAACTGCTCTATGTAAATCCAGTCCTGGGAAGGAGGGTTTAAAAACATGGAAGTTCATAATCCACGGCATGCCACGGTTAAACCATCAAACACACAATGAACAAAATTGTCTTACGGTTATTTAAAACTGGCCATTCTCATTGATCATCAAAACAACCCCGCTACTTTTGGATGCTGAGTCCTTCAGGATGACTGCATGTTCCATCCACAAACAACTTGTGCAATATGCAGATGTCTACAATTGCTTATGTGAGCCCACGGTAAACTTATACTCTAGTAGTAAAGGTAAAGGTTCCCTTGCTCGAAAGCCAGTTGAGTCCGACTCTAGGGTTGCGGTTCTCATCTCCGTTTCAAAGCCGAAGAGCCAGCGCTATCCGAAGACGTTTCTGTGGTCATGTGGCAGGCATGACTAAACACCAAGGCGCACGGAACGCTGTTCCCTTCCCACCAAAGTGGTATCTATTTATCTACTTTCAATTTCTTGCTTTCGAACTGCTAGGTTGGCAGGAGCTGGAACTAGAGATGGAAGCTCACTCCATCATGTGGCACCGGGGTCTCGAACTGCTGAACTACTGACCTTCCACAGCCTGCAGTTCAGCGTCTTAACCACTTGAGCCACCGCAGCTCCCCATGATCAGTACCAGATGTGAAATTGTCAGAACATGAGTTGTGTTTTATCTTTTGGTGATGGTGCATCAACTCTGCCTTGAAAATGCTGCTGCTTTTGAGATAACTATTAGAGTTTCCAGCCTCCAGGTGGTACTTGGAGATCTCCTGAGATTACAACTGATGTCCAGGTGAGAGAGATCAGTTCAGCTGGAGAAAATGGCTGCTTTGGAAGATGGACTCTTTGGCATTGTTTCCTGATGAGGTTCCTCCCCTCCCCAAATCCTGCTCTCCTTAGGTTCCTTCCCCCAAATCTCCAGATATTTCCTAACCTGGAGGTGGCAACCCTAATGCATGGTGGTGTCTAAGAAGCAACAACAAATTCAGAAAGCAGTACAATGTGTGAACTCTACAGTTTATGTTTTGGTGGGGTGATGGCATGGTCAGCTAGGAGACCTATCAACCATCTACGGCCGATCCCATTTACAGGGCTTTTCCAAGGCCCTTTTAAAAAACAAGCTAAGCAGTGTCAGCCCTGCTTAGTACTGGGATGGAATTCCACTAAGGAAGTTCAGAGTCTCTATGCACAGGCAGGCAATGGCAAATAGGTCTGTCTGTCTCTTGCCATGAAAACCCCATAATGAGTTTCTATGAGTTGGCTGGGACTACGGGTGTGATTTTTAACTTGGTATTTTTTGGTTTGGGTCTAGTGGACCAGAAAAAATTTCAGTATTTCCAGAAAAATCCCGGATACCAATAGCAGCATGGTATTCGGATCTGGGATTATTTGGAAATCCCAATTTTTTTTAGTCCAATAGATCCGGGAAGAAAAATACTGGTTAAAAAAATAGCCAGCCCGGTTCCTGCGTCTGGCTTGGCTTCTCCTGCAACGTGGTTTAAATCACACTGCAGGAGAAGCCGGCCCCAGGATCTGTGTGCCGTGGGGAGGTCTCTCTCCACCTCATGCAGATGTGACTGGGATAGCTTCTCCCGTAGCGCAGTTTAAATCAGCTGGGGCTGGCTTTTCCTGCAGCCCAGTTTAAACCAGGCTGCACAAGAAGCCAGCCCCAAGTCAAACTGGTGGGAACAGTGTGCTCCGCCAGCACAGTTGATTCTTGGGCTGGCTTTTGCAGTCCCTTTAAACTTTAAAGGGACTGCAGTAGAAGCCCGACAACAAACAGCTGAGAGGCGGGAGCAATCTGCTCCCGCCTGTCTGCTGTTTTTGGATCTACTTGTAATTCCCGATTACACCTGGGATTTTTTTTTTTTTGGTTTTCCCACGAAAACGCAGAAACATTTGGGAAGCTGAAATATACCTGGAAAATACTGATAAGGTATTATTTGGGTATATTTTTGGCTCGGGTAGATCTGAATGAAAACCCCTAGCAGTGACTTGACAGCAGTAGAGTTGTTCATTTAAATAACTATATAAATAGCATTTTTTTGGGGGGGGGGAAGTAAATACATTTTGGCAGGGCTCTTTTTGTAGCAGGAACTCCTCATATTAGGCAACACACCCCTAATGTAGCCAATCCTCCAAGCACTTACAGTAGCCCCTGTAAGAAGAGCTCTGTAAGCTCTTGGAGGATTGGCTTCATTAGGGGTATGTCGCCTAATATGCAAAGGAGCTCCTGCTACAAAAAGAGCCCTGCATTTTGGATTCCTAGAGCTACCCTTGTCACTTCCTGTATAAACTTCCAGTACGTACATGAAACTTCTTACCCGCCCCCTGAGTTTTTCTCCTGCTACCGCTCAGAGTGGCAGCTGGCAATGGAACCTGGGGGCAGGGGATGCCCCGCTCTCATCAACGGCTTGGCAGCCCCAGTTATCCCATGGAGTCCATGCTCTGAAGTTGCTACTTTCTCCAGGGGAACATAAGAATTTAAGAGAAGCAATGTTAGATCAGGCCAATGGCCCGTCCAGTCCAACACTCTGGGTGCGTTCAGACGGGGCATTTGCAACGGTATATGTGCTGGTTGGAATCGGTGTACTTACCGGTGTTTACATGGCGAACATCTGCCTTCCGTCCCTAACCGGTACGAAGAGCTTTAAACCGTTGTATTCTGCCACTAGGTCCCCAAGTTGTGGTATCCTGAGTACAACGGTTGTAATCGCTTTACCCCCCCGGTCTGATCGTGCTCCACCGTTGTAGAGCCACTTCCGTTCGAAAGCCAGAGGCTTCCGATTTTCGCCCACCATTTTTTTTTTAAGTCGGCGATATGCGCTTGGACGAAGCTTCGCCCCGGCGTTTGTTTAAAAAAATAAAGAAAAGGTCCTTAGTTTAATGTTTTAGAGGATTCCGGTACCTCAGGGAGGCCAGTTTGCTCTTTAAACTTTAAAGGTAAGTCCTCTCTTCAGGGCATGCTTTTCGAGACGGGGTGTTTTGCGCATGCACGAAGATCACCATTCTGTGGATGGCTTCCTATGCGCATGCACAAACTGAGGGTTTTTTTTTAAAAAAACCCCCGCCGATGCCCGCTGTGTGTGAACAGGCATACAGCGATGGGCTCCGCAGACAGAAGGTAAGTGTGATTGCATTTCAGCCGGCATAAACTGCACCGGTTCCAACCGGTACAGTTTATGCCGGCTGAAACACCCCGTCTGAACGCATCCTCTGTGTCACACAATGGCCCAAACCCAGCTTTTTTCTATAGTCTAGAGATCAGATGTAATTCCAGGAGAATTTAGAGTTGCCAGCTCTGGGTTGGAAGATACCTGGAGATTTGGGGGGTGGAGCCTGAGGAGGGCGGGGTTTGGGGAGGGGAGGGACTTCAATGGGCTATAGTGTCATAGAGGTCATTTTCGAAAGCAGCCATTTCCTCCAGGGAACTGATCTTTGTTGCCTGGAGATCAATTGTAATAGCAGGAGATCTCCAGCCATCACCTGGAGGTTGGCAACATTAGGAGAATCCAGCCTCCGTTGGCAGCTGTAGTATAGACTTTTATGAGTTACTTTCCATTTTAAGTTTAGTGTTCCATTCCCCCCTCAGATTCTCTTCATCGTTACATTCTTGCATCCCGCTCATCCGTCCGTTCTGCAGGATAACTGAATCCTGGGTAATGGCCTGCAAAAAAAAAATACTTTAATAGCTTTCCGCTAAGAATTAAGCAGGAGAAAAAAAAATTCAGCCCCCAAAATACTGCCCTCGGTGGGCATATCAAATTTATGACCTCTGCTTCACTCACGGAGTACTTTAGGAAGCAATATGGTCTCTCCGACTATCTGGTAACAAATTCTGCATATGGTCAATTCAAAGGCAAATTTACAGGTCTCTCTTGCTCTTTAGTGTTGCCGTTGTTTGGTTTTCTCTGGCAGCTCCTTTCCCCGTTTGATCTAGCATATGTGAGGAGGTGTGGGCATGTGTGAGAAATGGGACTCCTGCTGCCTGCCCCAGGCCAGCAACAGCCCCCAGCCATTAAATGGGACAATTGGAGGTTATTTCCTAGGCTCTTTCCATTGCGGTCACTAAATTGTTGCGAAGATTCCAAGCCTCGACCCACCCCCGCCCCACCCCCCAGCTTGCTCATCTGGCACAAGCAGGATCCAGATGCTTCTGGAATTCTTCTCACCGGAATTTCTCCCTGGGCTTTTGGAGATCCAAATTACCTGCTTTTGTTTCCGGAACTGGAGCCAATGCATTCATTTTTTATTTCCCAGTTTTATACAGAGCCATGTGCGGGCACAATTTACCGAAGCTTTTGGGGCCCGTTCTCCATATTATCAACTGACGTGCACATGTTCATTGGTCAAACATTGAAGGGAATACAAATCTTGATCTGGTTGTAGAAATGTATCGGTATTCATGTATAATGTCTTGTTTATTTCCTTCCTTTCTTCTTTCTTTGTTGTTGTTCAGTCGCACAGTCGAGTCCGACTCTTCGCGACCCCATGGACCAGATCCCGCCAGGCCCTCCTGTCTTCCGCCATCCTCTGAAGTTGGCTCAACTTCGTGTTCGTTGCATCGATGACACTGTCTAACCATCTCATCCTTTGCCGTCCCCGTCTTCTTTGACCTTCAATCTTTCCCAGCATCAGGGTCTTCTCCAGTGAGTGCTCCCTTCTCATTTGTAAGCTTCTTTGAGACTCCTCTTCTTCTTGAGGAAGGCTGGGTTTGAGGAGGGACTTCAGTGGGGTAGAATGCCATAGACTCCGCCTTCCAAAGCGGCCATTTTTTCCAGGTAAACTGATCTCTGTCACCTGGAGTTCAGTTGTAATCCCAGGAGGTCTCCAGCCACCACCTGGAGGCTGACAACCATACCTAGATACAAATGATCTGTTTTCTTTGTGTCCCCCCCCCGCAATTGATAGCATATGATCTGTTTATTGGGGCAATCCTGGTTCCAGAGAGGTAGTGTGGTATAGTGGTGGTTTTCAGTATACCTGCTTAAAGTTAAGGGTAAAGGTTCCCTTGCTCGAAAGCCAGTCGAATCCGACTCTAGGGTTGCGGTGCTCATCTCTGTTTCAAAGCCGAAGAGCCAGCGCTGTCCGAAGACGTTTCCGTGGTCATGTGGCCGGCGTGAGTAAACACCAAGGCGCACGGAACGCTGTTACCTTCCCACCGAAGTGGTACCTATTTAGGGGACCCTTAATTCACCCTTCCTAGTGAATGTGTATATAAATAATACCCCGCCCCCCTGGTCTAATCTTGACTATAATGAGATGTCGGTATGATATACCATGTACATTCTATATTACGTAACTGGAGAATGGACTGCTTGTAACTTATAATTATTAGCTTATTAGTTGGTTCTCCCCTCCGAAGGCAGCAGTACTTTTGAAAGATTGCAATTGCGATTACTCTGGGTTTAGCCTGGGAGCTAGGATTTAGTTAATCTGATTTAATTTGAGAGGAGAGGAGAGAACTACAGAACTGCAAAACATGTTTCATTCCATTTTACATGCTTTTATGTAGTAAAAGGTGGTGGTGGGGTTTCTGTCCAAAGGGGGCTTGTCAGTCATACTTGGACAACTCAAGTGGGCTCATATTTTATTTGGATCCCCCCCCCCTCTATTCTGCCATTGAAGCAAAGTAAAGCAGAGTGCAATACACTGAAACAGAAATTCAATAAAAAGATAAAAACTACAGTAAATAAAGATCAAGATGGGTAGCCGACTGTTAGTCTGCCTGTAGCAGCAGAAAAGAGCGAGGGTCCAGTAGCACCTTAAAGACTAACAAGATATGTGGCAGGGTAGGAGCTTTTGTGAGTCACTGCGTCTTCGTCAGAACTCTGAAGAAGTGAGCAGTGACTCACAAAAGCTCATCCTCTGCCACATATTTTGTTCCCTGACTGGTGGGCCCTGCCTTCTGTGGCAGCCATTTTGTGATTGTGCCCACTGCCCTGTTTCACAATTCCAAAGGTGCCTGCATAGGGTAGGCTTGCCAAGTCTCCCCGGGAGGCGCGTAACCCCCGCCCGAGAGGCCTGTTACCCAATGCCAGCAAATCGGGTCCTGGGGGGAACTCCACCCCCTTCCGGCACATGTCCCCGGCGTGATGATGTCACCCAGAGGTGACATCATCACGCTGGCCACGTTGGGGGTGGGACACTCTATGATTTGAGGGAAAAATCTATGGTTTTCCCTTGAATTCTAGTGGCCCCACCCCCAACGTGCCCCCAACGCAATGACGTCACTTCTGGGTGGCGTCATCGCGGTGGCGCATGCTTTGCCCGTGTGACCGGACTCCCGGGACGGCATGGGACTCCCCCGGGGTAAGTGAATTTGGACTTGGCAACCCTAGCATAGGGTTCCCAAGTACTTACCGTGATCCGGCGGGGGAAACATGCTCCCCGGCCAGACCATTCCTCCCTGTAACGCAGCATGCCGTTGCCAGGAAATGATGCCAGGCGATGCTCTGGCAATGGGGCTGAAAACTCGATGGTACCATCGAGTTTCCAGCCCCATTGCCAGAGCATCGCCCAGTGTCACTTCCTGGCTACAGCATGGTGCGGCGTGTCTGTTGTCCCTGCGGGAATGATCCTGCGAAGACGTCTGTGTCCCCCGCCGAATCACGGTAAGTACTTGAGAAGCCTGTGCCTGCAGGCCTGAAATGCTGGAGACACCTGATATATAAATTCCTAAATCTTACACCAGCCCTTTGTTGTATCTCAGTTGGCTTAACCCATCTCTTGGACGGCAGCAAGCTTGTCTGCATTACATATGAAAAATGAATCAAGCATATAAAATCGTTAATGCAAATCTGTTTCACCACCTATTTGGTAGCAGGAGCAGCAAATGCCATTCATGATACTAGGATCTGCTTGATAGGCAATCTCCAGCTTTCGCCGCCTGATAGCTGTGATCAGTCATTCCCTGAAAGTCCTCCCTGAGTAGAGAAGGAACTGAACTCTGGGTGAGTGACTCTACATCAGCATTACCTTAATGCCTTCAGAATTAGGTAATTAGGAAACACGAGACTCCGCCAGAGCAGACAGCGACTTGTTACCGAGGGCATCAAAGGCATTTCCTTCTCCCATGTCAATTTGAACAGAGCTCTTGGCTACTTGGTTAACAGTAATCGGCTTAGCGAAATTTGTTTTGCATTTCTGATGTTAATGAATAGCTTAAAAAAAACCTTCTTCAAGGGAAAAGCCGTTGCATTTGCACAAAGGAAAATACAGTTAAAGCAGTGGCAGGTGTAACCTAGGAGGGCTGAACGGAAAGAGGCGTATGAGTGTTCTCGATCCGAGCACCCGTGTGGGGCAATGTTAAAGCTTTTAGCTTTAAGGTAAGTTAAGGGGAGTCCATCTCTGGACCGACAGGAGAACATTTTGACCAAAAGAATTAGGGTTGCCAAGCTCCAGGTGGGGCCTGGAGATCTCCTGCTTTCACAACTGATCTCCAGCTGACAGAGAGCAGCTCCCCTGGAGAAAATGGCTGCTTTGCAGGGTGGACTCTAGGGCAGGGGTGTCGAACTCATTTGTTATGAGGGCCGGATCTGACACAAATGAGACCTTGTTGGGCCAGGCCATGTGTGTCATAAAATGTGATGAGAGGTAGCGGAGATACAAACTTTATAAAAGACACAAACACAAAGGTTTTTTTTTTTAACTAAAAAGAAAATTAAGCTT
Organism: Gekko japonicus; assembly: GCF_001447785.1. Taxonomy (NCBI): domain Eukaryota; kingdom Metazoa; phylum Chordata; class Lepidosauria; order Squamata; family Gekkonidae; genus Gekko; species Gekko japonicus. Next base: position 278,682 of record NW_015159769.1, read on the forward strand.
AAAACATTAGCACTCTTGCAATATTTTGTTTATTTAACAGTGTCTGATAACTGACACCGCTTGCTCTGAATTATTGCATCAAAATGCCTGTGCCATTGCAGTCTTGAGTATGCTGTTCAGGTGTGTATCTGTAAGCTGAAAACCTACGATGACGCAGCAGCAGCAGAACTGGAAGAAGCAGCAAAAGACAGCCAGTTTCACTGCGGGCCTGATAGAAGCCCTCTGGGGGTCTGATCCGGCCCTCGGGCCACATGTTTGACACCTGTGCTCTATGGCATTGTACCATGCTGAGGCCCCTCCCCTCCCCAGACCCCACCCTCTCCTGGATCTACCCCCAAAGTCTCCAGGTATTTTCCTACTCAAACCTGGCAACTCTATCTCCAGACCAGAGGGATCAGTTCCCCAGGGGAAAAATGGCTGCGTCGGAGGGTGGACTCTACGCCATTGTACCTTGGTCCCCAAGTTGTGCCCTCCCCAAGCTCCACCCCCAAAGGTCTCCAGGTATTTCCCAACCTAGAGCTGGCAAACACCAGGTTGGTCCTAAAGACATCCAGCTGTCCTCGACCAGGGCCAGGGCTTTTTCGGTGCAAAACTCTATGGTAACCATAGTTTTGCCCAGAATACCAGAGCGTCACCACGCAATGTCCCCAGCATGATGACGTCACTTCTGCGTGACATCATCACGCTGGGGGTGTCACGCACAGCAACGTCACCCCCGTTCTCCACTCCTGGGAAGCTCCCCCCCACCCCCCGCTGGCAGAAGAAAAGGACCTGGCAACCCAATCCCCAGGCCTCACCTGGAGGCTGGCAAACCTACAAGTTACTCTCCTTCTGAGGATTTTTTGGCCAGTTTTCTCCCTAGAGGAGCCCACAGCAGGTTACAAAGAGGGGAAAAAATCCAAATAATAAAAAAGGTCAACACATCTAGCTGGTCTGGAAGGTGATGTTCATAGGTCCAAGACTATGAGCCCTTTGGCTTGAATCTAAGGGTTCGAGCCTCTGGCCCCACTCAGGTTAAGTACCTGCAAAAAGAAGAGGGGGAAAGTCGGTCTTGATGGCTCTCGGCTGTTGCTAGCCTGCTGCAGCAAGCCAAGAAGATCTATCATTAGTTCCCACCTCTACTTATTGGAGTCTCTTCTTTTATTACTGGAAGAAGAAGAGTTGATTTTAATACCCCGCTTTTTACTACCTGAAAGAGTCTCAGAGCTGCTCACAAGTGCCTTCCTCTCCCTGTGACAGACACCCTGTGAGGTATGTGGGGCTGAGAGAGCAGAGGTTCATGTTTATAAACTCTCTTTCACCTATATATTTTGTCTGTTTAAGACTGACGAAGACAGGAATGGGGGAGTAAAAAACCTGTTTAAAACCCACCTGGCCATCAGTAATGAGGGATGACCTTTGTCGCAGTATAGGCCTCGGTTTATCAAAGCCGAGGCAACACCATCTCCAGGCCCCTGGTCAATCTCCGTTGCTGAGGGCTGAAGAATTTCCATTTAAAACCTCTCTTCAGGTGATAAAGACGGATTCAATAGAGATCTGCTCATAAAGAAAGTGCTGGGAGCCACTATTAAATTCTAGCTTCTGTCAGCTTAACAGCAAAAACTTTTAATGAGGAAACCATTAAAGTTGACCTAATGAATCAGAAATGCTTTTCCTCACTGGCTAATTACAGAGTGCCTGGAATATCTTCCGACATATGTAATTCAGACAATACCAAGCAATTGAGTCTCCCTTGTGCGTTCTCTCGTTTTTCCCCTCCGAGCAAACCTGTTGCGGAGCAGTGAGGGTAAAAATGCACGTTGGCAACATTGTACAGAGGATGTGGGTCTTGACCTAGGGTCTCAGAGGGACATCTGTGGATGTGGGCTGAGTATAAAAGACAGGAGTAAGGGTAGGGTCGTTGGCGTTCCTGAAGAAAGATATGGAAAGGCAGGATCACTAATGATTCGTTTCAGCCACCAAAAGACAATGAATGGAATCCAACAAAAGACAAACACGTACATCTTCATTGAACTCAACTGAATTTCTAGCATTTAACTCTGCACTTGAATTTCACTGATTTTAGAGGGGATTGGGTTCAATTCATCTTTGCTGGATAACACCCATTGCTTTTTGTTCATGATAATAATTATGTTCCGCTTCAGTTCTGCTTTTTAGCCTTCTGGTTGGTTCTACAACCCTACTCCTATTTCACTGTTTATTGAATGTCCCATCCGTCAACTGTACTGACTCCGTCTCTGTGAGCCAGTTTGGTGTAGTGGTTGTGTGGACTCTAATCTGGGAGAACCGGGTTGGATTCTCCACTCCTCCACTTGCAGCTGCTGGTTGACCTTGGGCAAGCCATAGTTCTGACTAGGGATGTGCATTCGGTTTTTTCCCACCATAGAGAACAATGGAGGGAATAGGGACAACCTGTTTGAGGGCCCGTAGAATTGGACCCCCTGGTCCAATGCTCTTGAAACTTGGTTGGTATCTTGGGGAGAGGCTCGAGCAGCTACCTTGCGAGTTTGGAGTCTCTCCCTCAAGCCCCCTCCCCTCCAGCCCGCAGAATATATCCTATGTTTTCGCCATTGACTTCAATGGCCCATAGGATATAAAGGGGCTGAAATTGACATTTGGCTGGCAAGACTCCCCAGTCCGCCTACTGACGAAACTGACATAGGGGAGTCTTACTGCCAGCTGAAATTGATTCTGCCCGATTTGGCAGAATCCGAATGGGCCGAATTTTTTTTTTGCACACCCCGAGTTCTGACAAGAGCTGTCCTTGAAAGAGCAGTTCTTGAAAGAGCTCTCTCAGCCCCACCTATCTCACAGGGTGTCTGTTGTGGGGAGGGGAAGAGAAAGGAGGTTGTAAACCGCTCTGAGACTCCGAGTGAAGGGCGGGGTATAAATCCAATCTCTTCTTCTCTAATCTGCCTTGAATCCAAGTGAGACAGGCAGACTATGAATAAAGTAACTAACTAAATAAAATTTTGTAGTTGTCGAAGTCAATTTTTAAAAAAATTTGCTCATCACATGGGCCTGTAACTGCAACCCAGCACCCAACATGGAACCTGGTCCTGGTTTTCCCACCTCCATTCTAGAAAAGAAGTTCATATTCTGGTTTAGGTATTTGTTTATTTACATATTTATACCCTGCTTTTCTCCCCGGTAGTGGAGCTGCGGTGGCTCAAGTGGTTAAGACGCTGAACTGCAGGCTATGGAAGGTCGGTAGTTCAGCAGTTCGAGACCCAGGTTGCCGCACGACGGAGTGAGCTCCCGTCTCTAGTTCCAGCTCCTGCCAACCTAGCAGTTCGAAAGCAAGAAATTGGGGGTAGATAAATAGGGACCACTTCGGTGGGAAGGGAACAGCGTTCCGTGCACCTCGGTGTTTAGTCATGCCGGCCACATGACCATGGAAAACGTCTTCGGACAGCGCTGGCTCTTCGGCTTTGTAATGGAGATGAGCACCGCAACCCTAGAGTCGGACTCGACTGGCTTTCGAGCAAGGGAACCTTTACCTTTATTTTTCTCCCCGGTGCTGACGTAGAGGAGAAAGGGGCTAAATAGCCCGTTGTCTCTATTTCAGTTCGAGTGAGGTAACACAGATGTGGAGAAATAGACTTCATCATTTCTGAGTGCAGGGGGCAATCTCATTGCTAAACGATCTCCTACACGAAGATGGCATTACGGCCAGAATTTGGGCAGAAAACTGGGACCTAATCTCATGGACTCAGCGAGGACTATGCAACCAGCCTGTAGGTTGTGGGTGGGGATGGGAATTAGGGCAGTGTGCAGGGATCATAGAATCATAGAGTGGTAATCTAGTCCACCACCCCCCTGCACAATGCAGAAAATTCACAAATACTTCCCACCCCAAACCCCCAGTGACCCCTGCTCCATGCCCAGAAGATAATAACAACAAAAAAAAACCTTCCAGGATCCCTGGCCAAATTGGCCTGGAGAAAAATTTCTTCCTGACAAGAACCAAGCACTGATGCCACCCTTCCTGCCCTCCCTCTCATGATCTGCCCAAGTTCACAGAATCAGCATTGCTGTCAGATGGCCATCTAGCTTCTGTTTGAAAACCTCCAAAGAAGGAGAGCCCACTATCTCCCGAAGAAGCCTGTTCCACTGAGGAGCCGCTCTAACTGTGATTTAATTTCAACTCATTGGTTCTGGTCTGACCTTCTGGGGAAACAGAAAACAACTCTGCACTGTCCTCTATATGAGAGCCCTTCAAGTAGAACAGAGTCCAGTGGCACCTTTAAGACCAACAAAGGTTTATTCAAGGTATGAGCTTTCATGTGCAAGCACACTTTGTCAAATGCACTGGAAAGGAAGATAGAGTTCAAACTTATGGACAAACTTTTATAGAGAATTTCTCTTAACGTTGCTTCAGACCAACACGGCTGACCACATGGAAGCCCTTCAGGTACTTGAAGATGGTTATCATGTCACCTCTCAGTCATTCTCATGGTTCACCTGGCTTCCATTTTGCCCTTACAACAACACAATGCCAGGAAGTTTCATGGCAGTATGGGATTCTGAACCTGGATTTCCCATGTCCTGACTGAACATGCTACACCACTATACCACACTAGTTCTTGTAATACCCTTGGATTGGGGTCTATGTGGAAGTCGGGATGGAAAGTCATTGGGATGGGGTAGAGGCAGTTTGGTGTAGTGGTTAAGTGTGTGGACTCTAATCTGGGAGAACCTCACAGAGGTCCATCAGTGGCTATTAGCCACAAGGTATAGATAGGGGCTCTGGGGCAAGTGATGCTCTGTCTTCTTGGTGCTTGGGGGGGGGTCAACAGTGGGGGGGCTTCTAATGTCCTGGCCCCACTGGTGGACCTCCTGATGGCACCTGGTATTTCTGGCCACTGTGTGATACAGAGTGTTGGACTGGATGGGCCTTTGGCCTGATCCAACATTGGCGTCTCTTATGTTCTTATGTTCTTATGTTAACCGGGTTTGATTCCCTACTCCTCCACTTGCACCTGCTGGATGACCTTGGGCAAGCCATAGTTCTGTCAGAACTGTTCTCTCAAGGACAGTTCTCTCAGAGCTCTCTCAGCCCCGCCTACCTCACAGGGTGAAGGGCGGGGTATAAGTCCAATCTCCTCCTCCTCCTCTTCTCCTCCTCTTCCTCCTCCTCTATCTCTTCCCACCTCCAGATACTGAGGATTTCTCTTCTCCTAAATCGAGGCTACAAATCAAACTGGCATGAGGAACAAATGTTCAGTGAGACCAGGATATTTGTTACAGCCACAGTACAAAGGGCCGTGTGTAATTCTGCTGTAGTCCGTTTATTGAATCTTCATCCATTCGTGAGACATGGAAATAAAGGTGCCAAGAGGAGGCCCTCCACTGCCGTCATGAGCAACAGTCAGCAGCAGTGGCGTTCAGGAGTGGCTCGGATGAAAAGGACTTTATAGATCAGGAGCTGGTGATGAACTGGTGGCTGTGTTTTCAGACAGCACGTCCTCCCTATCTAAAGAAAGCATTTATAGCTGCAGACTTTAGAAGATGCATGCGCCACGGAGTAATCTGGAGACTGCCCTTTCAGAGAAGCAGCCTCTTCCAATACTAGTCCATATTGGCACTAATTAATATCATTAATTACCTTAACTATTTCCTGCTAATCTCTTTGTATCCTTACCTTGAAATGAAGGCATCAGACAAAACGCATGGGTTCTGTTAGGGGGTTTATTCATCACAACCCAAACTGTGCAAATAATGAAACTCATTCCTGCCACACAGATAGTTTCAGAGGGGAGCCGTGTCGGTCTGGAGTAGAACAGGTAGATCCCAATCCAGTAGCCCCTTAGAGACCAAAAAAGGGTTTTGGGGTATGAGCTTTTGAGAATGGAAGCTCCTTTCATCAGAAGAGAGTTTCAGAGGGTAGCTGTGTTGGTCTGCATAGTGTTGCAAGTCCAGGTTAGGAGATTCCTGGGGATTTGTGTCGGCAGAGTTCAAATATGCAAAGGAAGTGGAGCACAGATGGTTTAGAGAAAAATAAATTTGGTTTATTTATTTATTTATTTACTGTTACAGAACATAGAAGAGAGAGAGAACCTTAACTGTCCAGCCTAATGGCTGACCCTGCTGGTGGGCCTCCTGATGGCACTGGTATTTCTGGCCACTGTGTGACAGAGTGTTGGACTGGATGGGCCATTGGCCTGATCCAACATTGGCGTCTCTTATGTTCTTATGCAAAAGGGCAACAGGAAGCTCAGCAGGAGCAGGAAGTCTCCAGAAGAGCCAATCAGGAGACAGCAAGGAAACTGTCTGAAAAAGTATGAAGTCCCTAATCTAGCTATGCTAAGTACAAGTCCTTCGGCTGTCCCCCTGTAGGGTGATCTTCTTCATAAGGCTGCACTATAGACCTTGCATAGTTGACAATTTTGGGGGGGTGGAGCCTGAGGAAGGCGGGGTTTGGGGAGGGGAGGGACCTCAGTGGAGCATAGTACCATAGAGCCCACCTTCCAAAGCAGCCATTTGCTCCAGGGGAAGAGATTGTGGTAGTCTGGGGATCAGTAGTAGTGGGAGATCTCCAGGACCTACCTGGAGGCTGGCAACGCTAGGTCTGCAACAGAACAACTAGGTCTGCAATGGAACCAGGGCTATTTTGGGGCAGGAACGCACAGGAACGGAGTTCCGGCTGGCTCCCAAGTTGGCCACGCCCAGCAGGAACTCATTAGCATAATAGGCCACACCCAACAGCAGAAACTCATTAGGATTGGCTACGTTAGGGGTGTGTGGCCTAACATGCAAAGGAGTTCCTGCTACCAAAAAAAGCCCTGGGTTTTGACACCAAACAAGGTAAACAGAATAAGAAGCAAAAGGTGGGTGTGGCTGGATAACCACACTTCTGCGAACATGTGGGTGTGGCCTAATATGCTCATGAGCTGTGTTGTCAGGGGTGTGGCCTAATAGACTAATGAGTTTCTGCTGTTGGGTGTGGCCTATTATGCTAATGAGTTCCTGCTGGGCTTTTTCTACATAACAAGCCCTGTTCATAAGGCTGCACTATAGGCCTTGCATATTTGACAATTTGGGGGGGGGTGGAGCCTGAGGAAGGCAGGGTTTGGGGAGGGGAGGGACCTCAGTGGAGCATAGTGCCATAGAGCCCACCCTCCAAAGCAGCCATTTGCTCCAGGGGAAGAGATTGTGGTAGTCTGGGGATCAGTAGTAGTGGGAGATCTCCGGGACCTACCTGGAGGCTGGCAACCCTAGGTCTGCAACAGAACAACTAGGCCTGCAATGGAACAATATGGCAGCCCCTTGGGAAATTTGCATGGGGGGGACAGCTAATCTCACCTACCTAAGTAGGTGAAAACTGGTCTTTTATCATAGCCAACCAAATGGGGACCAACAACATTTTCGGGGTATAAACGTTTGACAGTCAACGCTCCCTTTGTCAGCTTATTACCCCCCCCCCAAAAAAATCTTTTCCGTCCCAAGGTGCTATTGGACTTGAATCCTGCTGTCCCCCCATGTCACGTCCCTAAGGGACTGCCATATTGTGTTTGCCAACAGTGGGAGGGCTTCTAATGTCCTGGCCCCACTGGTGAACCTCCTGATGGCACCTGGTATTTTTGGCCACTGTGTGACAGAGTGTTGGACTGGATGGGCCTTTGGCCTGATCAAACATTGGCATCTCTTATGTTCTTATGTTCATTCAGGCTGACCACCCTGGCTCTAAGCTCGGAATGATCACAGGCTGCGCGTTTTCTTCTCCTCGCCAGCGCCAAACCTGTGCAGAGAGGTGTTACCCATCAACCTCATCTCCCCCCCCCACCAGTCAGTGTAAGTGTTCAAGCACTGAGGTTCAGCACTGAAGGATTAACCCTCACCAGTCCTCTGCATCTGTGCAACTGTTCAGTGACTGGTTTGGGTGTTTCCTCCCCACCTTTGGGTGCCTCAGGGTGGTTGCCAGGCTAATGAAGCGACAAGCTCTTAGGGTCTCGCCTTCCCTTCAGGATCATCCCAATTTATATCACCCAACCCTGCAACCACAAATTTTAAGCAGGTGAAAACAGGTCATTTATCCAAGCCAATCAGATAGGGCCCCCAAAATATTCCTGCTTGGCCCTGAAGCGACCAGCCAATCCTACATTATACTGTGTGCAGTTCTGGTCACCACACCTTAAAAAGGATATTATAGCTTTGGAAAAACTGCAGAAAAGGGCAACTCGAATGATAAAAGGGTTGGAACACTTTCCCTATGAGGAAAGGTGAAAGCGCTTGGGGCTCTTTAGCTTGGAGAAAAGACGACTGAGGGGTGACATGATCGAGGTTTATAAGATTATGCATGGGAAAGAGCAGGTAGAGAAAGAGGTACTTTTCTCCCTTTCTCACAATACAAGAACTCGTGGGCACTCCATGAAACTGCAGAGTGGTCGGGTTAGAACAGATAAAAGGAAGTACTTCTTCACCCAAAGAGTGATTAACACATGGAATTCACTGCCACAGGAGGTGGCGGCGGCTACAAGCATGGACGGCTTCAAAAGGGAATTAAATAAGCATATGGAGCAGAGGTCCATCAGTGGCTGTTAGCCACAAGGTATAGGTAGGGACTCTGGGGCAAGGGATGCTCTGTATTCTTGGTGCTTGGGGGGGGTTAACAGTGGGAGGGCTTCTAATGTCCTGGCCCCACTGGTGGACCTCCTGATGGCACCTGGTATTTCTGGCCACTGTGTGACACAGAGTGTTGGACTGGATGGGCCTTTGGCCTGATCCAACATTGGCGTCTCTCATGTTCTTATGTTCTTATTGCCACATTCAGCTCAGCAGAAAAAAGTGTGCTAAACAGGAGAGAACAGCTTTCAGTAGCTTTCTGTTCTATCATTGGGAGCATTGCATGAGGCGACTTTCCCTCTTTCCTTCTCTAAGGGGAATGAGTGCAAAATGGCCCCTGCCACTGTTGGGGGGCAGAAATGTGCTTTCCTTATGTTACTACTGTTGGTAGGGTTGCCGGGTCCTTACCTGCTGCCAGTGGGGGGATTTGGGGGCATTCAGGGGGTGGGCGGGGACGTTGTTGACACGATGACATCACTTCCGGAAGTGACGTCATTGTGTCGGTGATGTCAGGGGGACACTCTAATTTTGCACAAGTCTCTGCAGTAAACATGTCTACAAACATAGAATTTTGACCAGAAAGTAGAGTGTGGCTCCCAACGTTGTCAACATAGATGACATCACTTCCGGAATTGACATTGTTGAATTGATGTCACTGCTGAAGGACATCCTTTTGGGGGGTACGGTTTCCCCCAATGGCCAGCTGGCCAGTGGCGAGCCCATTCCTGCAAAAGTGGGGGATCCCCCACCCCCACCTGGGGGCTGGCAAGCCTAACTGGTGGTGGTGGAAAGTGCCATCAAGTTGCAGCCCATGTATGGCAGCTCCACAGGGTTTTCAAAGGAAGAGGAAAACAGGGATGGTTTGCCATTGCCCACGTCTGCATAGCAACGGTAGTCTTCCTTCATAGCCTCCCATCCAAGTATTAATCAGGGCTGACCCTACTCAGCTTCCAAGATCTGATGAGAACATGCTAGCTTGAGCCATCCAGATCAGGTTGTTTCTATTCTTACTTAGATTTTAAATCTTGGTCTTTTCCTGCATGTATAGTGCCTAGTTTGTATCAGGCACTCAAGAAATCAACGTATGCATATTACTGAACGGAGTGGTAGAGAACTTCTTTGAGAAACTGATGGGCGGACAAAAGGAAATACTCTACACAGAGAGTGATTAAAATGTGGAGTTCGCTGCCAGTGGGTGTCATGATGGCCACAGGAATAAACAGCTTTAAAAGGGGATTAGATAGAATTATGGAGGAGAGTTCTGCCAGTGGCTCCTAGCTAGGGATCCCAAGTCCCCCTGGGGGGGTGGGAAACCCCCCACCCCAGAGGCCCGTTACCCGGCGCCGCCGGATCGGGCCCCAGGGGGAACTCCATCCCGACGTGCGCGTCACCTGGAAGTGACGCGACCATGCCGGGCATGCTGGGGGCGGGGCCACAGTCATCGAAGGGAAAACTCTATGGTTTTCCCTTGTATGGCTGTGCCCCCGCCCCCAGCGTGCCTGGCGTCCTCCCGTCACTTCCGGGTGACGTGTGTGCAGCGCGCGCATCAGACACCAGCCAAGAGCCCCCCGCTCCCGGCGAAGATCAACTTGGCAACCCTACTCCTAGCCATGGTGACTGAGGGGGATCTCCACATTCGGAGGCACTAAACTGACAAGACAGCAAGCCTCCAGCAGGGTGCTCCTTTTTACAACCCAGTGATGTTTTGGCTGTGCCATGCATGACTTGCAGATTTCCCAGGTCTTTCACTGTTGAACCAGAAAAATCTGGAACGTGAAAGGCAGATTACAGAGAATGAGTCAATACAATCAACAGGCTGGGGCATTCAGTAAACAATACAATAGGATTAAGATTGTAGAACCAATCAGAAATCTAGAAACAGGCCTGAAGACAAAGCACGGGTCTTAACATGACACTGTAAATGATGCAAAAATTACATGGCAGGACCCTAGGTTCAGTAAGCTAAACACAGTAGTTTCAGTAAGTAAACACAGTAAGATGAACACCCTAATAATTTAAGTAACTTTGTGAATCATTTAGTTCACTGCAGCTCCATTGCCTGCGTAGAAAAGCTCTCCTGAGTAATTAAGTCTTGCACAATTTGCGGAAACCCAGGAGAGGGGGATTCCACAGGGTGGGGTGGGGCCAACACAAAGAAGGCACGTGCACAGGCGGTTGTTGATTCTGCCCATTTGCAGGTTGGCAGAACACTTTGTTCAGGTGGGTGAATCTGTTGTACTGGAGCATAGGGGGAGAAATGGTTTCGCAGATATGAAGGTCCAAGGCCATGAAGGGGTTTGTATACAATAGCCAATGCCTGGTAACTGATGAGCAGCCACTGGAGTGACTGTAGAAGGGGATTAATTCACACCTCATTGGACATTGTGCTTGCACAATAGCAACTATTCACAACTGGATTTTCGTATGTGAATGAGACACTCCAGGAGGTGAATAACTTCAATAGCTTAACAATAGCATGGTACCTAATGATATGCAGGTGCAACCAAGGTCACTTTTTTGTGTGTACAACATCCCTGTTTTCTTAGCAAAGATCACTGCTTGACCTCCATTACTAATGGCGCTAATCTCCTTGTACATTAGATGGACTACCAGAAACAGGGATCATCTCCGGTAGAGAGCTGCATTGCTTGAGATGGACCTTCAGTCGATCTAGCGGAATTCTTACAGTAAATCATTGGAAAGGATCCACTTTTGGTTAATTTTTTAAAAAAGGATGTATATGTGTGTATTAGATTAAGAATTAAAAGCCATGCTCTGCGGATGGTGTGGCCGACTCGCGCGTCGGTGCCAGCAAATGCGGTATATCAGTGCCGTTAATGAAATCTAATAATGACACTTAAAAGAAGAGCTGAGAGAATCAGGTCGCCGAAGCCCTCCTGTCTGGTTTTTGCGAGCCGGTCTATAAATCACGCAATAAAGATGGCTGAACAGAAATGCTGTGCTGTGTGATTATAAATGAAATAAATGAACATTATAAAAACGGTTAATCTATTAAGATTTGGGGGGAAGAGAAAAGAGGCCGATGCAGGGAAGAAAAAAAAAATCAATAACGGCCTCTCCAGTGTTCAGATTGTACGTTTCTTCCTCCCCCCCCCATTGGAGCTGGCAGTTTGCTTCTAGTTAATCATTGGGAACCATCTGAGACCCTGGGCAAGCTCTCCTGTAAATCAACAGTAACTCTTGTAAAGTCTGCTGCCATCGGTCTGTAGAGTCTCTGTTGCAAGGGAGAGCAGCAGCACGCCTCTTAGCTATTTCCTCCCCTGCAACATGATCCTGACCTGAATCAGATCTGGGGGACTGTTGGTGTCCCCATTTAGAGAAACTTAGGGGGTAGGGCCGGATATCGCGGGCCGGATATCGCGGGGGGGGGCGTGGCTAATTGCCCCGGCGCAGTTTGATCTGCGATTATGCGATCAGACGCGCCGGCGGAACACCACGGGTCCTTCCCTCGGCGCCGGCGGGTAAACGAGGGACCGAGGGGAATGCCACGAGCTGGTGCGATCACACCACGGGCGTCTGGAGGCAGCCCGTGGCAAACGTTTACGAGTACCTTGGAGGTACTAGTTTTTTAACGCGCATTGTCAGCGGTAAGCCATGGGTGCGCTCCACTTCCCAGATATTGGGGTGTGATCGCACCCGGATAATCTGCCCACCATCCGTGCCTCTCCCACGGCAACTTTGCCATGTGATTGGGGCCTAGGTATGTTTACGACTGGGGCAAACAGTGGTGCTCTGGGGCTTTTTAAGGTGAAAAACCAGGATGGGAGAAAAAGCACAAGCCCCTTCTCTGTATACCTTGGGAGGAGGAGGAGGAAGAAGAAGAAGAAGAAGAGGAGGAGGAGGAAGAAGAAGAAGAAGAAGAGGAGGAGGAGGAGATTGGATTTATACCCCGCCCTTCACTACCCGGAGGACTCTCAGAGCAGCTTACAATCTCCTTCCCTTCCCCTCCCCACAACAGACACCCTGTGAGGTCGGTGGGGCTGAGAGAGCTCTTTCGAGAACTGCTCGTGAGGGAACAGCTTTGAGAGAAATTGTAACTGACCCAAGGCCATCCAGGAGCTGCACGAGGAGGAGTGGGGAATCAAACCCAGTTCTCCCAGATTAGAGTATGCGCTCCTAACCACTACATCAAACATAAGAAGAGCCCTGCTGGATCACACCAGTGGCCCATCTAGTCCAGCATCTTGTCTCATATAGGGGCTAACCAGTTCCTCTGGAGGTCTGACAACAGGGTATAAAGGCCAAGACCTCCCCCCTCCTGGCACTGGGATTCAGAGGCTTAGTGCCTCTGAACGTGGAGGTTCCCTTTAGTCACCATGGCTAGGAGCCACTGATAGACCTCTTCTCCCTGAATATAACTCCCTTTTAAAGCTGTCTATGCCTGAGGCCATCACTACATCCTCTGGCAGTGAATTCCACATCTTAATCACTCTCTGTGTAAAGAAGTATTTCCTCCTGATCAGAAATTAGGGGTCCCAACCTACAGGTGCTGGGTGGACATCTTCTGGAATCACAGCTGACCTCCGGACTACAGGGATCGGTTCCCCTGGAGGACACAGCAGCTTTGGACAGTTGACTTTACGGCAGGGGTCTTGAACTCATTTGTTATAAGGCCCGGATCTGACACAAATGTCACTTTGCTGGGCCGGGCCGGGCCTTGTGTGCCATACAATGTAATGCCAGGTACCAGAGATATAAACCTCATAAAGGACACAGACAAACCCAACAATATTATTTTTTTAACTCAGAATAAAAATAAAAGCAATTGATTCCTAGCAGTGAAAACAACTGATTTCCTGGGGAACCCACACCCCCCCTCCAATAAATGTATTTAATCGTATACAAGACATTTTTTTTTCAAAGGGGTATGCTAAAAGGGGGGAGGTATCTAACAGCATCCGTACCATTTCGCTACTTTTTGTATATTTAGGAGATGAGTCACCATCTGTGCAAGTAGGGTTGCCAAGTGAAATCTTCTTACCGGCGGGGGAGCCTTGCCGGGCTCCGGGAGCCGATCTTCAATGTGTGTGCACATGCTTTCCATGCGCGCCACCAGCACGTCACCAGAAGTGACGGGCGACATCGATCACATTGAAGGCGTAACCCCGATCGTCGGAGGGAAAACCATAGAGTTTTCCCTCTGATGATCGGGTCCACGCCCCCAACGTGATTGATGTGGTTGCGTCACCTCTGGTTTACCCGCCCCCCGCCCCCACTTGGCAGCCCTATGTGCAAGTAAATAAAGTAGTTTTTCTGCACCTCCTGCAACACCCACCACTGAGCTCCGCTCCCCCATGTAGTGGCTTTTCTAGTCCTCACTGAGCTGCAGAGTCCTCAGAGTTCTAGTCCTCACTGAGCTGCAGAGGAGGCGGGAGGGGGGGGAAGCACACACCTTCTCTTTCTCTGCCTTTGTGTCTGTTCCCCCCATTATTTTAACTTAGCCTCTTAGCCTCACCCTCTAGCCATTTCCCTTTCAAATTCTTGACAGCTTCGACTACAGACACACCTCACCACGTGTGCCTGCTTGCACTCCGAGGAAGCCTCCTGCCTTCCCTCCCTCGCACCAGTTGCTTGCGGGCCGGATAAGAGCCCTGGACGGGCCGGATCTGGCCCCCCGGGCCTTGTGTTTGACACCCCTTCTTTCTTTCTTTCTTTCTTTCTTTCTTTCTTTCTTTCTTTCTTTCTTTCTTTCTTTCTTTCTTTAGCTTATATACCGCTCTGACCCCGAAGGGTCTCTGGGCGGTTTACATACAAGTCTAAGACTACTTTTTCCCTAACTACGGCCACATCGTACAGGGGCGGGGCTGCCTACCGGCACCCAGGTGGTGAGGCTTTGCTGTTCCGGCTCGACTCCTCCTTCTTCTGGCGGTCTTCGGGGTTGGTGCTTTCATTCTGGTGGTCAGGGGTAGGTTTCCCATTTTTGGTGGCTTTCTTTCTTCGGTGGGCCCATCTGGTGAGCGGTTCGTGTCAGCACGGCTCCGGCTAATGTCCATTCGGCTCCACTGCACCTGCGCCTCCACGTCACTGTGCCTTCTGTCTCTGCCGCTGCCGTCATCCATTCCACCGTTCGATGTTACACTTGCTGGCCACCAGGGCTCATCCCGCCCATCTCGCCATCGCTGCTTGTCATTCTGCTGCCGCCGATGCTTCCACCACACCTCGCAACGGAGGAGGGTGCCCCCTGCCACCTAGGGGAGGTACCCATTTATCTACTTGCTGTTGTTACGTGCTTTCGAACCACTGGGTGGGTGGGAGCTGGGACTAGGGCCGGGAGCTCACCCCGGCTGCGGTGGGTCTCGAACAGCCATAGTGGCTGTTCATTGTTATTAAAGCAGGCGTTTTACCGCCTGCACCACCGCTCCCTGCAATGGCTTCACATCCCTGATGAACTCCCTCCCTTCCCCTCCTCAAACCCTGGCCTCCTGAGGAACCATGCCCAAATCTCCAGGAATCTCCCAACATGGAAATCCTATCGGAAATGAGCCCTTTCATGCCCAATACGTGATTTTTTTTTTTTAAAGCTGGGAGCTCCAATCACAAAACTTCCGCTGTCTCATCTAGCTTGACCTCTCAGATGGGCGGCTTCCGAAGATGAGAGAAAGAGGCGTCTCTCTGGAGATCCTTCCCGCATCCCAATTAGTTGAACTGATTAATATTTAGCATTTGTACTGTATTTCAGATGCTCAGTCTGCTTCACCCACATTGTCTCAATCATCTGTACAATAACCCGGGGAGGAGGTCTGTATTACTATCTTTTTATTATTGTTATTACAGATGTTGGACTGGTGCCGAGAGATAATGACTTGTCTAAGGCCACTTAGCAATGATTGCCATATGGCCCTGGTTGTCCATGCTTCCCCCAAATTTCTGGGCATGTTATACAGGGAACATTGCCTAGCCTCAGATTCCCGGCATTCATTTATATGAAACAAAAGACAATCTCTCAAGCCTTGGTAGACGGAGAAGTAGAGTTTCCAGGTCTGTCGGACCAGCTGGTGGGGGGATAGGGGTGTACTTACTGGGAGCAGGAAGAAGCCAGAAATAAACTCAACGTGCCTATGTCAACCAGTGTTCCCTCTAAGCTGTGGAGTCTTGTGAGCAAAAATTTTACTTTGTGAGCTACTGGCATTAAAGTTGTGAGCAAGGGATTTGGCTGCTGCATAGATTAGTTTGCTCTGGAGCGATCCTTCCTGAGCTACCCTGTTTCCCCGAAAATAAGACCTACCCTATAAGCCCTAGCAGGATTTCTATGCATTTGTGGTATAAGCCCTAGTCTTCTTGAGAAAAAAATAAATATAAGACAGTGTCTTATTTTTGGGAAAACACGGTAAGACAAAAATGTGTGAGCTGGAGGCTAAAAAACTGTGAGCTAGCTCACATTAACTCAGCTTAGAGGGAACACTGATGTCAACTAGGGTTGCGAACCTACAGGCGATGGCTGGAGATTTGATGAAATTACAACTGATCTCCAGGCAACAGAGATCAGTTCCCCTGGAGGAAATGGCTGGCTGGAAGGTGGACTCCATGACACTATACCCCATTGAATTCCTTCCCCTCCCCAAATATTGCTCTCCACCAGCTCCCCCCCCCCGATCTCCAATCCTAGAGCTGGCAACCCTAACGTCACCTGGAAGTGAAGTAGGAGAGCTGGGGACATCAGGAGCCACCACTGCCACAGGAGGTGGTGGCAGCTACAAGCATGGACGGCTTCAAGAGAGAATTGGATAAACAGATGGAGCAGAGGTCCATCAGTGGCTATTAGCCACAAGGTATAGATAGGAACTCTCCGTCTGAGGCAACTGATGCTCTGTATTCTTGGTGCTTTGGGGGGGGAACAGTGGGAGCGCTTCTTGTGTCCTGGCCCCACTGGTGGACCTCCTGATGGCACCTGGTATTTCTGGCCACTGTGTGACAGAGTGTTAGACTGGATGGGCCTTTGGCCAGATCCAACATTGGCTTCTCTTATGTTCTTAGGACAGTGTTGCCAACCTCCAGGAGGGGCATGGAGATCTCCTAGAGTTACAACTGATCTCCAGATCACAGACATCAATTTGCCTGGAGAAAATGGCTGCTTTGGAGGGTGGACTCTATGGTATTACACCCCGCTGATCCCTCTCCTCTCCAAACGCCACCCTTCCCAAGAACTACCCCGAAATCTCCAGGAATTTCCCAACCTGGAATTGGCAACCATATACTATGCACCCGACGTTTTCTTATTTGTTTATAGTCTGATTTTCTTCCCCAGGGTGAGCCCAAAGTGACTTACAACATCAGTCCCCCTCCCTCCATTTTCTCCTCATAACAATCACCTTTTGACATAGTCCAGGATCAGAGAGTGTGGTCGGCTCAAGGTGCTTCGCTTCCATGGCAGATGGGGGAACTGACCCCAGGCCTCTCAGATGTTAGTCTGGCACTCTGTCCTCTCCATCACAGGAGCTTCCTTTCGCCACGTTGCGATGCCACCAGGCCTGCATTGCCTGCCTCTCTCATGAGGCACTGCTGTCTGCTCCTCAGCTCGACAGGAAGCCAAACCACATAAAATAGTGTAGAGGGATGTAGCCACCAGATTGGGTTGCCAGCTTTGGGTTGGAAAATACCTGGAGATTTTGGGGGGTGTAGCCTGAGGAGGCTGGGGTTTAGGGAGAGGAGGGACTTCAATGTCACAGAGTCCACACTCTGAAGCGGCCATTTCCTCCAGCTGAACTGATCTCTGTCACCTGAAGATCTGTGATAATAGTGGGAGATCTCCAGCCACCAGACCTGTAACAAGGGCAAGGCAAGCGAGGCACTTGCCACAGGCGCACACAGCTGAGGGGCACAGAAAAGTATATCATGACTAAGGTAAGCATTGTGTTATTATTGCTCTTGTCATTTATGTATTTACCGTTTTACCCAAGTAACTTCTATGAAACTGTAGTGGGTGCAACTTTATATTCTTGCTTCAGGCACAAAATTAGCTAGTTATGGCTCTGGTGGCTACTGGTTTTGCCAGGCAGACAAAGGCTTTCCTTCTGGGCTGATTGATTGGTTTGCCTTTAGGGGCATGAGTATGTGTGTGTGTGCATATATATATATATATATATATATACACACACACACACACATACATACATAGAATCATAAATAAAATCATAGATTTGGAAGGGACCTCGCGCTCATTATTGACATTTCAAAACCGTCATTTGTTTTTGCTACATTTGTTACGTTTGTTATTACTAGGGTTGACAGTTCTGGGTCGGGAAATTCCTGGAGATTTTGTGGGTGGAGTCTGATGCTTGATGTTTTTTATAATTGAAATTCTCTGTAAATTGGCCATGTTGTACCTTTATTTCTTTGTATGCCAATAAAGGTATTTGGATTGGTTTGGATTGGATTGGGTGGAGTCTGGGGACGGTGGGGTTTGGGGAGAGGAGGGACTTCAGCAAGGTGAAATGCCATAGAGGAGGTCACCTTCCAAAGCGGCCATTTGCTCTAAAGGAACAGATCCCTGTTGCCTGGAGCTCAGTTGTAATCCCAGGAGCTCTACAGCCACAACCTGGAGGTTGGCACCCCTAGCTATTACATGTCTTTGTTTTTATTTGGAAATATTTCCGGCTTTAACGACTCTGTTTTCCAACCGGTTTGGTAAACATTTTTCAAGTAAAGTATCCTCCCTGCCAAATTTCAGAGACGAAGAAGAAGATTTATTTTATTTTATTTATTTATTTACTTGGGATTTATATCCCGCCCTACCCAAGCGGTCCAGGGCGGCGAACAAGCGGCAACGCTGGAATAAAATATAAATTACATTAAAACATCAATAAATACAAACTAAATGGTGCTCTACAGTTCATTAAATTTCCAAGATGCTCGATGTCCCTCATTGGCGGCCGATGGTGTAATAGCGTGAGCGCCAGGGGTGATGTTCCTCTTCTGGGCGACGTCTACCCCTCCCAGGAACCAGGGTAGATGGTAAATCAAGCCACGATGGTGGTATAGTGGCGGCGGAGGCTCCTACTCGAAAGCCGGGCGAACAACGGCGCCGCGGCTCAGGGGATTCGTGTGATCCCGCCGCAGTGTGTCTATTTTGGTGTGGCTTCCAAAAGCTGCACTTCAGCCATGACTTCCCCCCCCCCCCGTGTGGCAGGGGCCGAAGTTGTTTTTCTCTACTTGAAGGAGTCTCAAAGCAGCTTATAATCACATTCCCTTCCTCTCCCCACAACAGGCACCTTGTGAGGTAGGTGGGACTGAGAGAGTCCTGAGAGAACTGGGACTGGCCAACAGGCTTCATGTGGAGGAGGAGCAAAAAAAAAATCAAACCAAATTCTCCAGATTCAAGTCTGACTCTCTTTAACCATTACACCACATTGGCTTTCCACGCTGACCAAAAGGAGGACGGGTCCTAGTTTGATGGGCAATTAAAGGCACAACAGGGAGCCACTAAGAGCAAAAGGCAGGGAAATGAAGAAACCAAATGGGGCCTGTTTGTTCACCATTAGTCGCATTTGTTACCCCTAGAAAAAGAGACTTGTTTGACTCATCTCCCCCACCTCCCAGTTTGGAAACAGATGCATGAGAAATGTTCCTCCTTTGGTGGATCACAAGAGTTTTATGCAGGGGTCTTGTCGTAGAAAAAGAGCTGCCGGAGCTCATTAGCATAACTCATTAGCATAACTTATTTGCATATGCCACACCTCTTTCCCATCAGAGGAATCCCTTGAAATGACAGTTATTAGGGAAATTCTCTCAAATCAGAGGCTTCAATGGCAGCTGCGTGCGAGAGCCGGCCTGTCTCCGTCTCCCCAGACTTCGGGTGCTGATTAAAATGGGTGGCTGGGATGGAAATGGTTTCTCCGTGTCAGCCAGAGCCCCGCCGAGAGCTTTACAAAAGAACAGATTCCACCCGCAATGTGCCTTCAGCCGGATGCTCTTCTTGTGCTAACAATGCCATGGAATTAGCAACATGTTTCCATTCCTGCCGAAGCCTGCCGGGGTCTCAGACGTGACACTCTTATGATTACCGGATGCCCTTTCCAAATACCTCCACTCTTCAACTGGAGGCTCAGAATATCTATTATCTTGTGAATGATGTCGGGAAGCATGCTGATTTGGTAACTAGTACTGAGAGGGGTTTTTTTTTGTCTTCCGTTTATGTCATTATTTACTGACGCAGTGATAGGAACATAGAAACGCAGAGCTGGAAGGGGCTTCAAGGATCATCTAGTCCAACCCCCTGCGCAACGCGGGAAATTCACAACTACCTTCCCCCCCACCTCCCCAGTGACTCCTGCTCTGTGCCCCACAGAAGGCAGAAAACCTCCAGGATCCCTGGGTGTCAGCTACGCTGCCATTGTGTGTGGAGGGGGGAAGGAGGCCGCTGGGTGAGTTTCTTCATGTTCTGGAATGTTAGCTTTCACTTCTTCTGCTGTGTCTTACCTATTAGCTTGACCTTGGTACTTCCTGCACTTTGTCCTGCCTGGGAACCGCCCCCGTTATTTTTGGCACGCAAAGAGAGCCAGTTTGGTGTAGTGGTTAAGTGCACGGATTCTAATCTGGGAGAACCGGGTTTGATTCCCCACTCCTCCACTTGCACCTGGCTGGATGACCTTGGGCAAGCCATAGTTCTGATAAGAGCTGTTCTTGAAAAAGAGCAGTTTCTGTCAAGAGCTCTCTCAGCCCCACCTCCCTCACAGGGTTTGTAAGCCGCTCTGATACACCTTTGGGTAGTGAAGGGCGGGGTATAAATCCAATCTCCTCCTCTTCTTCTTCTTCTGATTGGCTCAGGGGGTCCCACTTTGAATGTAGTATGTCTTCTCCTCTCCCGCCAGAAGAGTTAGCTCTAACAAAGAGTGTATGCACAGAGGACCTGTCTTCAATAAACTTGATCCTTCTGAAGGAGCGTTGTTGAGATTGATTGCTGTGGGACTCTCACACTAACTCAGCTTAGAGGGAACACTGGTGACAACATGGGTCCAGGATTGCGTAATCTCTCTACACTTTGGGCGATTTCTCACTAGAGCTGCCTCGCAGCACAGCGCCGTTTGCCCCGACACAAACATGTCAATTTCACACCCGAGGCTGCGGGGCTGCATTTGACGCGGGGCTGCATTTGACGCGGGGCTTCGCCCGATTTCCTCCGCAGTTTCATGATCCTCAAAAACCAGGATCACGAAACTGCGGAGGAAATCGGGCGAAGCCCCGAGTCAAAATGCAGCCCGGGAGCTTCGGGTGTGAAATTGACATGTTTGTGTCGAGGCAAACGGCGCTGTGCTGCGAGGCAGCTCTAGTGAGAAATCGCCCTGTGTTTTCCCTGTTTGGTTTGTATTTAATGTCTGACATTCGGCTGGTTTACATCTGTGTGTGGGATCCTGTGATGGATAGAACTCAAGGTAGTGTACGTTGTTCCCCCCCTTCACTTTTATCTTCATGACAACCCTGTGAGGTCAATAGGCTGAGAGACAGTGTTGTGCCTGGCAATGAACTTCAAAGAGGAAGGGGGGATTTGAACCTGGAGCTCCCTGACGTCTTTTTGATCCGATGCACTAATATTTATTTATTTACTGCATTTCTACCCCAATGGGGACACGGGTGTCTTACATAATTCTCCTCGCTGCCATTTTATCTTCACAACAACCCTGTGAAATAGGTGAGGCTGAGAATGTATGACTAGCCCGAGGCCCCCCCCCCAACAAGCTTCCAGGGCAGAGTGGGGATTCAAAACTGGCTACCGGAGATCCTGGTCCAAACACTACACCACTCTGGGCCAACAACATCCTGCTTCGTGTTTGCCTGTCCCTGCAAATAGGAGCCAATGAAGGAGAGAGGGCGTAATCATCCTACTGTGGAATGAGGTCATTAGAGGTGGATGACCTCACTTCATGCATTTGTACAGTTTTATGAGTTATGTGGGAGAAGGGGGAGGAAGAGGTTTTGTGAAACTTGGTGTTCTGTCTTAGAAGACTGAAGACGGAGTTCTGTTCCTACCCAGCCCATCTCAACCAGCAGCCTCTTTTCTAATGGAAAATGAGTGCTGCCCCTCCTGGAAAGAAGGGGTATTACAGGATCTGGGAGCAGAGAAGATCCAGCTTCTTCTGGACAAAGCTCCAAAGACACAATTAGCACCCTATTTGGGACTTAGCTCTGACCTGCCTCTGTACATTGTTGATCCCATCCTTCTTCTAAGGAGCTCAGGGTGCCACAGTTAATCATCCCACCCTATTTTGTCTTCACAACCACCGTGTGTGTGTGTGTGTGTGAGAGAGAGAGAGAGAGAAAGAGAGAGAGAGAGAGAGAGAGAGAGAGAGAGAGAGAGAGAGAGAGATCCAAAGTCACCTAGTTGGCATGATGGATCAGTGAGGATTTAAACCTGGGTCTCTCAGAACCTAGTCCCACAGTTTAACCTAGAGGTCTCTAACATAGTGCCTGTGCTGGCTCAGCTGGTCACCACGATTACCGTGCACTGCAAACTGGATACGCAGTCTGAAATCAAGTCAAACAACGGAGCTGAAGGTCAGAAAGCCAGGAAGTCAGTCAAAGGTTGCAGGAGCGGATGCTAATGGCCAGGATCAGCTCCGAGCACGCACAGTTGCCTCCATGCTGAGACAGGTGCGTGGGGGTATTTATGACCAGGTCCTCCCTTCCCTGGGAGTCAATCTGCCGAGACTCACAGCTCCTCACGTTGCCTTTGCAAGAGCTGCAGTCTGGCACTCCTCCTTCGCTCTTGCACATTCGGCCTCTGGCGTGCCCTGTGTCCGGGACACTCAGGGGAACTAGGTGGGGATTCTGGCCTCGGGGTGTCTCCACCTGGGGGTGCTGGGCCAGGCTCTGGATCCGTCTCTCCCTCTTCTGGCTGCACCTCCTGTGCAGCTGCTGGGGCCTCTTCTCCCTCAGGCGCTGTTAAGGGTTCCTCTGCTGGGCTGACTCCAGGGGAGGCTGGGTTGCTCCACGCCTCTTCCTCGTCTGAGGAGTCATCAGCCCCAGCAGAACCAGTACCCACGACAGTGCCTCTGGGCACTTGGGTGCCCACCAACACATTTTCTGGAACCCACCAAGAGTTTTCAGGAAATGGGCAGGGCCAGGTAGGGCTTTTGCATAGCAAGGCTTCTGACTGACTACTGGAGATTTGATAGGCTCTACAGATGTTTTAAAATGTTGCTTGGGCAGCAGCTACACAAGGATCCGCCCTGTGCCACTGAAGTTAAGCTGTGGCAATCCTTTTCGTGGCTGGCTTCACCTCCTGCAGCGGCCATTCTGGGGCAACCACTTTGTGGCTACACACACCATCCCTTGTCAAGAGTTCCAAAGCTGCCCACAGGGTCAGAAAGGTTGGGGACCCCTGGTCTATCCGCTACACCGGCTTTCAGCATTTGGTCCGCAGATGTGTATTACATTCGGTCACTAGAAATTATTCAGATTGTGGCCTTTGGGGGGACAGAAACTCCTTTGCAAAAGTTTTGCAAGCCTGTGAGGTACAACAGGACATTAGTCAATCAATCAAATAAATAAATGAATAGTTTGGAAGACTGGCATATTGAGATGACCTCAACCAGTGTGAGCCGGACATGTGAGTGTCCCTTGAGATCAGGGTTGCCAGGTGAGGCTGACAAGCCAGCAGGGGACTTTCCAGGAGCCTCCAGGAGAGGGCAGGGAAGAAGCAGGACTGAACTCCAAAGGGAGTTCTGGCTGTGACATTGAGGGTGCGTTCAGACGGGGCGTTTCAGCCGGCATAAACTGTACCGGTTGGAACCGGTGCAGTTTATGCCGGCTGAAACGCGATCACACTTACCTCCCTCACAGCGGAGCCCATCGCTGTATGCCCGTTCACATGCTGCGGGCATCGGCGTTTTTTTTGTTTTTTTTTTAAAAAAAACTCAGTTTGAGCATGCGCATAGGCAGCCATCTACAGAATGGCGATCTTTGCGCATGCTCAAAACACCCCGTATTACATTTAAAGTTTAAAGGTAAGGACTTACCTTTAAATTTTAAATCCCAAACTGGCCTCCCTGAAGTCCCGGACTCCTTCGAAACGTTATACTAAGGGCCCTTTCTTTTTCTTTTTAAACAAACGCCGGGGCGTTGTACTCAGGATACCACCACTTGGGGACCTAGTGGCAGAGTACAACGGTTTAAAGGGCTTTGCAACGGTTAGGGACGGAAGGCAGATGTTCTACGTGTGAACGCCGGTAAGTTCACCGATTGCAACTGGCACCTATTCCGTTGCAAATGCCCCGTCTGAACGCACCCTTAAAGACACCACATTCCTTTTAAGTGCCTTCTCGCCATTGGAAATGACTCATCCAATCCTTTTGCAACTTGGGGAGTTTTTTGAGGAGAAGCACTAGATGCTATGCTGAAACTTTGGTGCCTCTGCCTAAAAAACAGCCCCCCCCCGAGCCCCAGATACCCACGGATCAATTCTCCACTATACCCTATGGGGACCGGTCTTCATAGGGTATAACGGAGCGCCTTGCAGACATCCCCCCTGCTTTCTGATAACCCTGGAGCGGGGGAGGGGCTCCAAACCCAGGGATCCCCTGCCCCCAACTGGGGATTGGTAACCCTACTTGAGGTGACTGTTGGGCTGTGATCAGGTGGGATGCATTGCAAGAAATGTGGTTTAACCCCGACACTGCAGAACAATGGCTTTCTGCTCCTTGGGGCTCCTTTCCAGTACCCGGACATTTGGAAATACAAGACTGCCTTTGTTCTGGGACAAGTCATTCTATGACGTGCTCACGCTCTGGATTGCTGGAGTCACCCCCTTCGCCCCACCCACCTTTCTTCCGCTAAATTAGATTTTAGGGAGACGTCTGTCTGCGGTTTCTCTCTCCCCCCCCCCAGCTCTGGAGGGATATATAGTTCAGCCTCTCTGTCTGGCCATTTAATGAGAAGTTTAAGATTCCTTCCCCCCCCCCCCGATCCATCCCTGCGACAGAAAGCAGTGCGAGTATTAAAACCTCTAATTGATTCCGTTTAAGGACTGCCATGCCCTTTGGGGAACATGTAAAGCATGAACAAATTAGTGGGAAACACAGCAGACTGTCAAATCCTCATTTTCGTTTATTTACTCGCTACATTTAATGTTCTTTCCTTGCAGGAACTCGAGGCCAATGCGAAGGAAAGAGAGCATAAAACGTGTTTTGCAAAAAATATCTTGTTTGGCACGCTGAGAACAGATATACTCTCAGCAGGACAACTTCCGGCTTGGGCTCCCTCTATGGCACTCAAGGCAATCTCCTGATTGGGTCATCTCAGCATTCCATGGTACTCTTTGTTGTCGGGATAGCAACGTGCTGAGCAGCTTTGTGCCTGTGCAGCAGGCACTTCTCCCATTGGGCCAAGTTGTTAGAGCTAGCAGGTGCTTTCATCCAGTCCAAAACCGAAGTCATTTCATTGACCTACTTGTGTAAAGCACAGAATCACTTGCTATTTGTCCACTCTCTGTGCTTTGGCAGTTGGATGCATTCTTTAACTGAGATAGATTGCATTTTCTGCTTCTTGTGCTTGTGTATTTATTTGAGAAGTAATTGTAAGAACTGATTGCAAGATGAGCTGGAGCAATGGGCAGAGAGGAAAGGCATACACAGACATCTAAGTAGTAAGCCTCAGCACAAAAATCTCTTTTTCCCCCCGCTGTATTTCATTTAGAGACTGGAGATCGTGGTGACAGTGGTGGCGGCTGCAAAAAGCAATGAGAAAGCATGGTAAGCATACTAATCAGACATGTCTGAATTTGTTCAGATACATCAGGTTCTTGATTGCAAGTGGCAGGCACAACATGAACTGTATCAGCAGATGGTTGAGCATGATCAGACATTATTTTCTTATTAAAAACTAGAAATAAGGCCCGTTGTGGAAATAAATACAACGGGATCTAGAAAGAGGCTCTGGGAGAGTGCTCTGGCTTTGGGCAAACAGTGTCAGTCTGCTTTTAAAACATGAACCTGGACCTGCAGACCACCAGAATACAGCAGGTTCCATATGCAACTGACATTCCAACTGCCTTGGGGGGGGAGTTTGAGGTGTGGAATGGAGTGAAGTCCAATCAGCTTCCATAGGCAAAAGACCAGGTTGTCGCAGCAGTTGTGGTGTGGGCGGGACCCGGGCTTTGCCTTCTGATTGGTGGCGATATATGCTGAGGAGCAGTGCCATCAGCCATACACTAAGGGAGTGCATTTTAGAATTAGAGCTTTGGCACCCACTATTCAATTATATATAAGGAGAGATGGTATTGTAGTGCTGGTAAAGTTACAGAAAAAGGGCAACCAATATGATTATGGAGCTGGCGTAGTAAGTTCCCTGGGGAATTCAGGGGCTTTCACTAATAGAGATTTATAAAATTATGTGTAGTTTGGAAAAAGTGGATAGAAAGAACTTTTTCTCCCTCTCCCATGATATCATACCACAGGATCACTCAATGAAGTCGGCAGATAGTTGATTCAGGGTGATGAAAAGGAAGTACTCCTTTACCCAATGAAGACTGAAATTGTGGGATTCACTTCCAGTGGATGTAGTGAGGTTAAGAGCAGTGGATGCTAATCTGGAGAACCAGGTTTGATTCTGAACTCCTCCACATGCAGCCAGCTGGGTGACCTTGGGTCAGTCACAGTTCTATCAGAGCTGTTATCTCACAAGTAGTTCTCTCAGAGCTCTCTTAGCCCCACCTACCTCACAGGGTGTCTGTTGTGGGGAGAGGAAGGGAAGGAGATTGTAAACCACTCTGAGACTCCAAGTGAAGGGTGGAGTATAAATCCAATCTCTTCCTCCTCCTTCTGGGGTTAAACCGATTTATGCAGGAGAGATCCATCAGTGGCTCTGAGCCATGGTGATTAAGAGGAACCTTCACATCTGGAGGCAGTAAACATCTAAATGCCAATACCAAAAGGCAACGTCAAAGAGAATCCTTAAACTTCATACCTGGTTAATAGCCTTTCCGGGGGGGGGGGGGGGGGGCTGGTTGGCTACTGTATATTTCAATATTTTCAATATTTTCATAGCACTGTAACTTGTGAACAGGGATTCCATGTCAGCATGCTGGGCCAACTGCCAACCCCTTTGCAAGCCAACCGCAAACTCAACTCAAGGTTGCAAAGTTGGCGTTTGGCTTGCAAACTTTTCAGCATCACCTCGAGGGAGGTTGGGGAAAGAAAAGTAGATTATGGGATCCGTTGGGGTTGAGAACAGGGTTGCCAAGTCCTCCCTGGACACCAGCAGGGGATCGGGGGTAGGGTTACCAGCTCCAGGTTGGGAAACTCCTGGAGATTTGGGGGTGGAGCCTGGGGAGGACAGGGACCTCAGTGGGATATGCCATAGAGTCCACCCACCAGGGGAACTGATCTCTGTAGTCTGAAGATGAGCTGTAATTCTGGGGGATCCCCAGGTCCCATCTGGAGGCTGGCATCCCTAGTTGAGAATGAAATGAATCGATTACGATGCGTGTCCAGCTTTTAGAGTGGAAAGGTGATTCATAAACTTGTAATTATTAGTATTACTATTGATATTAGTGAATGCCTAGCCGGCTTCATTGGCGTGTTATTCCCCGTTCAGTGGTTTAATTGTGCTTTACGTCCCAATCAAATGTACCGACTTCTGACTTAACTGTGAATTCATGGTTCTATCCCCCTGCATTCAAAAGCAACATAATGCACCCGAAGACAAGCAGTGTAATGCTGATCTGAACCATGGCAGTGCATCACACGCACGATTGGCTCGATCGTGAATCCTTTCCATTCAAATGCAAAGATAACGGCTTAATTGTGCATCATTCCCCATTCACAAAAGGCCGCCCTGAATGATATTGTGCAGCTCTGAAGCACTGCTCTGCAATCGGTTTGACAGCACGACAGCTCGTGCGACTTATTTTCCGCCGATAGGTTGATAACGATTCCCAACCCTGCTGCTTGGTTGAAGAGACTGGTTCACATATGTGGGGTTTCTCACGCCGAGTGGGAAATCATGGATATTCACAGTGCAGCCCTCATTTTACGGTGATTCAGGCCTCATTAGCGCCAGACATTGATGCTTGAGTTTCCGTCTTGCATCCGTGTCACAAGTCTCCCTCGATTAGGCCCCTGAATATTCAGTGCCTCTCAAGATCAGTTCTTCTGATATGGCTTTCAGCCGGCTGCCATGTTACCATCTTGCTTCTGTTTGAACGGGGTGGGGAGTTTGCTTATCAAAGGCAGTGTTTTGCTGGCGTTTGCAGGATGGATGTAAACATGAATAGTGGCACGGCGCGCGCCCCTCCATGGCATGAAGAGCTCATCTTGCAATGTGACAGTTTGCACGGCGGGAAAGGATTTGCATCCTGCTTGGCTATGGAGTGACGAGAACCCGAGAACGTGGTTTCCTCCACAAAGACTGTCAGCGTGTCATTCTTACGCTTTGTACTCTCGCTATCCGCCTGCGAGGATGTGAAGGGTGTACTGTGTATTCTAATGAGGGCTCGTTGTTATCTTCAACGTTCTGCCTCGTTGAGGGTCCATTGTTTGCAGGAGCTCCATGAGGCCTTTCTTTCCAGCCACGATGTTTGTGACAATTAAACGAATGAGTCAGTTGTAGAGATACGGGATTTCTAGCTTGGCTTAGACTAGACTCTTGCAAAGGGGTTCTGCGGTCGGCTTGAGTGACAAGTGGTAGAGAATAACTTCTGGATAGGGAGAGGCAGCTTGACATTTTAAAATTAATCAATCTCCTCTTCAGTTTGTCAGCTAATGTTGCCAGGACCCTCCTGGCAATTGGTGGGGGATGGGGGGGACTTACCAAGAAAAAGAGGAGGGCCCAGGCCATGTCACCAGCGTCTCACGTGAAGTGACACCATCACACTGTGATGTCGTCGTGACACTCTGATATTTGGGTAAAATCTCTATGGTAAAAACGGCTTCTACCATAGAGTTTCCCCGCAAATACTAGAACGTCACCCAGAAGGTGCTGGCATGATGATGTCACTTCCCGTGCAATGTCAGTGACATGGCCTGGGCCTTCTTCTCTCTCCAGGTAAGTCCTCCTGCAAGCCAGCTGACTGGCAAGTGGGGGGGCAGGGCTTGTTGGAGGGGAACCTCTGCCTCCACCAGGGATCTGGCAACCCCACCTCACAGGGTGTTTGTTGTGGGGAGGAGAAAGGAGAGGAGTTTGTAAGCCGCTCTGAGACTCCAAGTGAAGGGCTGGGTATAAATCCAATCTCCTCCTCCTCCTCCTCTTCTTCTTCTTCTTCGTCAGCCCTGCAGTACTTGCAGGGGTACCTTGCAAACAGGGACCTCTGAATCAGCAGGGGCTGCCTTCTTCTGAAACACATACAGCCGGACACGTCATTGGGGGACGCTCTAGTGTTCGACATTAAAACTCTATGGCACCATAGAGTTTTAAAGTCGAACGCTGGAATGTCCTTCGTGTGCCCAGCATGATGACGTCACTTCCAGGTGACATCATAGCGGTGTGCGAGTGCTATGCATGCGTGCGAAGCTCCCGGACACGGAGCTTCCAACCCCCACTGGATGGCAGGTAGGGACCTGGCAACCCTGGAGGCCACAGAAATTTCTCCTAGTCTCTATGGTGAAGAACATAGAGATATGGAGAAATTCCTAGAATGTCATTATGGGTGCCACTTTCTGGTCATTCTTTCCTCCCTATCTATATTTTATCAAGGGTGGGGGATTAGGTCTGAGGCCAATGCTGAGCAAGCCGAATTTGGGCCAGTCAACCCAACCTCACTCAACATAACCTGCTGAACTGCTGAACTTGTTGTGAAGCCAAAAGGGGGGAGAACGATGCCTGTGCCTCCCTGAGCTCCTTGCAGGGAGGGACAGATGGATAGAACTGCACAAATAGACCCATTTCACCCACCCACCCCTTAACTGAATGTGGAGGCTGGGCCTAAGACACGAGGTTGGTGTGATGGGGTTGCCAGTTGCAGGTGGAGTAATACCTGGAGATTTTGGAGTGGCGGTAGGCAACAGGAGCTAGAGGTTGGGGGATTGCCTGCGTGGACTCTAATCTGGGAGAACTGGGTTTGATTCCCCGCTCCTCCATTTGCAGCTGTTGGATGACCTTGCACAAGGCATAGTTGCATCAGAGCTGTCCTTGAAAGGGCTCTCTCAGCCCCACCTACCTCATAGGGTGTCTGTTGTGGGGAGTGGAAGGGAAAGGAGTTTGTAAGCCGCTCTGAGACTCTGAGTGAAGGGCCGGGTATAAATCCCATCTCTTCTCTTCTTCTTCTAGTTGCAATGCAACTTAAATAGGCTATGCTGAGCCTGTGCGAAGTCACAGAGGGAAACGTCTTGGCCTTGCCAGCCTTCGATCCAAATTCCGTCTCAGATTTCCCCAATCAAGTGACAGCCGCCAGCTTCTCTCCTTCTCTCTTTTTGTCTGTTTGGGCTACACCAGCGAAGGAAAACATCACGCAAGACCAGCCGATGCCAAAGCAACCATCTGCCCTGGAAAAAAGCCTCGTACGTCAACTCTGACTCTCAGTTAGCAATAATCACCGAGTGCCAGTTTACAACATTCCACTCGGGTTCCTTAACATTAGAGAAGTACAAGGTCTTGCTCTCCCAGGCCTTTGAGTGATCAAAATGGAATCTGCTCTGTAGTGTATCCAGCCCTGGCAGGGCCGGGCTTGTCCGGACTTGCCCAGGGATCAAACCTGAAGCTTCGCTCCTAAAGACAATGGGCCAGAAGGATCCTAGCTGGCCCTATCAGTGGCCTAGGTCCCAAACCGTGAGGCCAATAGGTCTCTCGGTTACTGTAAATAGCCTATCGGGAAGTGGGGTGTGTGTTTTGGTGGTGGGTTCTGAGGGAATATAAACCGGCCTGCGAGCCGGCCCCAGTGTCTTGTTCCTGACTAATAAAAGTATGCTTAGCTGAAATCACTCTCCGTTTGCGTACTTTTCATGCTCAAACAGTCTTTAAATTCATATCCATCTTGGGTGGTGATGGAAATTGCCTTTAGGTCTGCTCCAGGACCTTGGGAGTCAGTTCTGCTGAATGCCGTGGGACT
>NW_015159769.1:309287-314089 GCF_001447785.1 Gekko japonicus
TTCAGACATACTAATCGTATGTGTGTAGATGCCCGGCTTTTGGAATGGTGCTTTTTTAACATTCCAAATACATTCCAAATGGGGTGGAAGGAATGCTTAACATTAGTTTTTAAATTATTTTTTTAAATTGGTTTCTAATTTTTTTGGTTACTGTGCACTTTGCAATGAAGAAGAGGAGGAGGAGGAGGAGGAGATTGGATTTATACCTTGCCCTTCGCTCGGAGTCTCAGAGTGGCTCACAAACTCCTTTCCTTTCCCCTCCCCACAGCAGACACCCTGTGAGGCGGGTGGGGCTGAGAGAACTCTGACAGAAACTGCTCTTTTCCAAGAACAGCTCTTGTCAGAACTACGGCTTGCCCAAGGTCATCCAGCAGCTGCGAGTGGAGGAGTGGGGGAATCAAACCTGGTTCTCCCGGATTAGAGTCCACGCACTTAACCACTACACCAATGAATAGATGTATTTTGTTCTACATTTTAGCCACTTGACCTTCTAGGTTCCTGACCTGGCGAGGCTTAGCTGAACCATCGGTCTCTTTATACAGAGCAGGGGAAGTCTCATAAGGAACGAAGGAGCTGTAGACCCTGCCCCTTTCTTGATGTCGATTTTCCAGCTCTGGGTTGGAAAATACATGGAGATGTTGGGTGTGGAGCCTGGGGTTTGGGGAGGAGAGAGACTTCATCAAGGTACAGTTTGGTATAGCGGTTAAGAGCGCTGGACTCTAATCTGGAGAACCAGGCTTGATCCCCCACTCCTCCACATGCAGCCAGCTGGGTGACCTTGGGTCAGTTCCAAGTTCTGTCAGAGCTGTTCTCTCAAGAGCAGTTCTCAAAGAGCTCTCTTAGGCCCACCTGCCTCACAGGGTGTCTGTTGTGGGGAGGGGAAGGGAAAGGAGTTTGTAAGCCGCTCTGAGACTCCTTTGAGTAGTGAAGGGTGGGGTATAAATCCAATCTCCTCTCCTCCTCCTCTTCTTCCTCCTCCTCTCCTGACATATCTGGGGGAGGACGTCTTCAGTAGCTGTGATGTGGTTTTCAGCATGTTAGCATGCCGCCTGTTCTTTTGTTTATAAAGAATTATCTGTCTTTAAGAGAGGACAATGGCTATTTTTCATCTGCCTACCTACATAGCATCCCTTTCTTTGCATGGTTTATGTTTATTCATGCCATTTTAATATTTCCCTCACTCATGTTGTGCAATAATGAGTAATTTCGCTCCAAGTAATTTGTTGTATTATGGATAAATACGTCTTGAGGCAGCTCTATATTGTTTTTTTTTAATTCTTTTTGAAGAACAGTTTGCTTACCTTTTTACTGTGGAACCCAGTTGGACTTAGAGCAACTCAAATCTGGCTGGGTCGTGACTCTAAGCATCCGGCTCCTATTCCTGTACACAAAATATGAAAAAGAGACCGGTAGTAGACTCCAAAGTCATGGAAGAGCTGAACTGTGGAAGAACAATAGATCTATCAAACTGAGCCAGTGTACATGAATGAGTTTCATCTGCATGATTTCTTCTGATGCTACATTTCATTTTCGGGGTATTGTTTTTGAGCAAAACAGACAGGCGAGACCAAAATATTAAGACCGCTCTTTAGTTTTTCATCTATTTCCCCAAAATTCTGATTATACCCTTTAGTAATCTCTGGCCAGGACGACTTGCCCGTCAAATCGTGGCTGTTCCTTTTACAAAATCCATGGTGATGCAAACGAATTGCGTCTTTTACAATTTGTAAAAAAACCAAGAACACACTCTTGTGCTCTTCAGTCATATTATGGTCATATGTGCAAAAGCAGACTATGGGCTGGGGAAGTGGTGAGAACCCATCCAGGTGCTGGCACTGAATTTCCCCCCTTCTCTCTCATTCTCTGCTGCCACACAGTGCCCTTTCTATGTCTTCTTGCTCTCGGTGTCCTTGCGGAGGGAGGCCGTGCAATGACACCGGGGTCCCCATAGTCCAACCCTGCCATTGTGGGTTATTGCTCCAGTGTTGCGTTGCTTCATTCCTTGAGCAAGGTCATTCTTACCAGTCCCACAGTGCTCCACAGAGAACGAGAGAAGGGGAAGGAGGGGGAGGAACTGCCTCTCGCCTTTGCTGCCAGCTCTGAGCTTGCATTATCAAGGCTCTCTGAGCTGGAAAAAACTGCCAGTGAGGGCTTAGGTTGCTGCGGCTCTTGGCATTGTAAGTTTGCTTTGCAGAGTTTGGATGTCATACAGTTGAGGGACGGAGCGATAGAAGAAGAAGAGGAGGAGGAGGAGGAGGAGGAGGAGGAGGAGGATATCCCCCGCCCTTCACTACCCAAAGGAGTCTCAGAGCAGCTTACAATCCCTTTCCCTTCCTCTCCCCACAACAGACACCCTGTGAGGTAGGTGGGGCTGAGAGAGCTCTGAGAGAAGTGACTGTGAGAGAACAGCTCTGAGAGAACATATGGCTGATCCAAGGTCACACCAGCAGCTGCATGTGAATGAGTGGGGAATCAAACATGGATCTCCCAGATTAGAGTCCATGCTGTTAACTACTACACCAAACTGGCCTGATAGTTTCATCACAAATGGCTGTGCTGAACATAGGAGAATGTGAGGCTCCATGATTAGGGATGGGGGGTAGGGTTGCCCATCATCACGTTGGGGACCGGCACCCTCCACTTCTTCCCAAAAGCATTTCTTTAAATGCTTTTGGGAAGGAGCGGGGTTGGGGGGTAGGCTGCACGCATCTGCACTCCAAAGCCATGAATTTGCAGCTTGGAGTGCAGGCGTCCACAACCACCTATCTCCCTCCCTCCCACCTGCAAGATTTCAAGGTCCCTCCAGCTGCTCGGCGAGCCATGTGCTCCCGCCGGTCAGCTGGAGGGCCCTTGAAATCTTGCAGGAGGGGTGGCCGCAAGTGGTTGCTCTTGGGGGGGTATAAAAAAAAGAACAAGGGGAACAAAACTTTAAATCCAGCATCTAAATAAAATTTAAAAGGAGGGAAAAAGTACATACATAGAGACAAAAATATAACCACAGTGGTGGAGGATCTACACTTACGTTTCTATAAATGGTTCCTCCTCCTCTTCCTCCTCCTCCTCCTCCTCCTCCTCTTCTTCTGTTAATATTTAATATTTGTTATTTGTTTTTACCTTATTGGTTTTAATTTTGCAAGTCACCATGAGACCCTATGGGTGAGCTGCAACTAAAAAAATCAATCAATCAATCAATCAAACAAACAAATAAATAAAATGGCTGCTGTAGGAAGTGGAGACAAAAATGCTGAGGAAGCCCAAGTGAAAGGGACGAGAGGAGTAATTTACAAAATAGTTTAGGAAAGAGGAGAAAATAAAGCCGACATAGTGGTGGCAGCTGCTGCCCAATCGATGTTATTTTAACCTGCACAGCCAATCAGATCTCCTGTGGCCATTCCGAAGCCCTGCTTGGCAGGAGCCCCGCCTGGCTCCACCCCCTTTCTAGAAACACTTGTCGGGCACCATAAATGGCATCAGCGGGCACCGTGGCACACACGGGCACCACATTGGACACCCCTACATGAAGCCAATCTGAGGAGTTTAGCTCTGGTGATCTCAGACTGGAAGCTGACAATGGTTCTTTCCGCACTAGACCTTAAATCCTGGTTCAACCCTGTCCCCGAACTTACATTCTACGCTACACTCGAGTTCACCCCTGTAATTATCTCGGGGTATTGTTTGTTTCCATATTACACTGAGGTCACCCCGGTTTTGCCCCACACTTGTCCCGGGATAAACGGGTGCTGTTATAACCAGGGATAAATGCAAGGTATTGTGTCGCGAGTTGAGCTCTGATAAAACCAGGGATGAGATCCAAGTGCGGGAAGGACCAATGGAACCATCAGCTTTGGAGACAGCACACTCACATCTTCAGTTCAGCACTAGTTGTTGAGGCTAGTGGCAAATTATTTGCAGCTGTATGCCATTGATATCATAGGTTTAAAATGCAGTGTGACCCATACCTGGAAGAGGAGGAGGAGGTTATAATTTAGGAGAGGACCCGATGTGCTGCAGTGGAACACAAGTTTTGCATACAGTAGTCCATTCCCTGGAAAAGACCTTGGAGAATCACTGCCAGTCAGACTTAACGCTGTTTCTGATCGCTTCATTCCCACGTCAGCTTTCTTTGAGCAGACCCAGTGTGCACAAAAGGGGATTGCACCCTATAAAACCATTCCTGGACTTGTCCGTGATTAACTATAGGGGAATGAAGGTGCAGCTAAACTGATTTCCATCAAGATGAGCATGTTGGGTGTACCACCATTTTGCCTTTCAAACATGTGATTTGTGAGGACCACTAGACTGAGTTTCATACATACGAGCATGTAGGGTTCTCAACTCAGGAGCGTTTGGGGGCAGCTACGTTTGACTTTTGGACCCGTCGTTTGTAAGGATTGCTAGACCCAAAACGTACAGTCTAAGAATGGTTTCAACAAACAATGAGCCAATTGCTTAGCTCTGACCTTATTCTCAGGTGGCGTAACTGAATTTGGGTGATTCTTTAAGACGGGGTTTGGGGAAATGTACTGCAGAAAACCATTTTAAGTCACGCAAAACCCGACCTAATTGTGTTATCCCTCAATCCTCCAGTCTCTCATATCGATTTCACTTTGTTTCCCACTAGAGCTTCACAATGGCAACTGAATTAGGCTGGCGTAGTTAATTCTGATGTCTTATCGCCTGGGCAGAGAGAAAAACACACACAATGTGTCTATGGAAGCTGTTACGGGAGGACAGTACTTCTGCCGGTATTCCCCACCCCCCCACCCCTTACTGCAGCTCTGAATTACTAGGCCATTGTATCT
>NW_015159769.1:314117-315328 GCF_001447785.1 Gekko japonicus
AAGACAAATCCAAAATGATCCATAATAAAAATATCAAAGCAACATACTGAAGAGGTCATTAGTTTTGCAGCAACATCCATATATTGATTTCACACTCTGCAGGTGGAGTTGGGATGGAGACAGCATTTGGAAATTGGCGAGAAATTGTTCGACTGTGTTTGGGGGATTCTTCTTTTTCGCTCTCGGAATATTCTCCGCACGTGAGTGTAATCCATAAGACTACAACGTGACCTATTTCCTAAGCATTTCTCTAAGCAGTGGTACCAGAGGGCGTTTGCATCCCAAAAGCCCAGATGTACCTGAGAGCAGTGTTCCCTCTAAGCTGAGTTAGTGTGAGCCAGCTCACAGTTTTTTAGCCTCTGGCTCACACATTTTTGGCTTAACTCAGGAAGGATGGCTCCAGAGCAGACTAATTTATACAGTAGCCAAACCACTTGCTCACAAGTTTAATGCCAGTAGCTCCCAAAGTAGAATTTTTGCTCACAAGTTTCCACAGCTTAGAGGGAACATTGCCTGAGAGGTGCACATTGGAGTGACTTGAGAGATCGGCTAATGTACAGTGATGGAGGACATCTCCTGCTTGCGGAAGGTCCCAGATTCAGTCTTCAGTGAAAAGTTTGCAGGTCTTGGGGACAATCCTTCTCTGCCTGAGTCCCTGGAGAGCTTCTGCCAGCTACAATAGGGGATGCTGAACCAGGTGGACCAATAGCCTGACTGCGTATAAGGTAGCTTTTTACCTCTCCCAAACACATGTCAATATTTAGATAAACTGGGTGATTTTTTAAGTGTGGGGAAATGTATCCAGATTTAAGAGATGCCTCCTAACAATCTCCTGGGGTCCCCAACTTCATTGAGCCTTTGGGTAATTCTGAGAACATTGATCACATGAAACTATACCAAATCAGATCGTTGGTCCATCAGGGTCAGCAGGGCTTTTTTTGTAGATAAAGCCCAGCAGGAACTCATTAGCATAATAGGCCACACCCAACAACAGAAACTCATTAGTATATTAGGCCACACCCCCAGACAGCACAGCTCATTGGCATATTAGGCCACACCCTCATGTTACCAGAAGTGTGCTCATCCAGCTACACCCACCTTTTGCTTCTTATTCTGTTTACCTTGTTTGTTGTCAAAACCCAGGGCCTTTTTTTGTAGCAGGAACTCCTTTGCATGTTAGGCCACACACCCCTAATGTAGCCAATCCTAAT
>NW_015159769.1:315460-324978 GCF_001447785.1 Gekko japonicus
ACTGGCAGTGACTCTTCAGGGTCTCAGGTCTCCAGTCTTTGACATCCCCTACTCCCTGATCCTGGACTCTACCTTTGTTCTATGGCATCAAAATACTTTTAGAACGGCATTTAAAAAGTTGTATGGAACAAAACAATGGGGACATCAGGCACGGAAGTGGAAAAGCTCATTGTCAGGGCCTATAAAAATGAAAAGAAACTTAAAAAGCGCACTATTCGTACATCCCCGGCTTTTAACTGCACATTTCTACC
Source organism: Gekko japonicus (assembly GCF_001447785.1). Taxonomy (NCBI): domain Eukaryota; kingdom Metazoa; phylum Chordata; class Lepidosauria; order Squamata; family Gekkonidae; genus Gekko; species Gekko japonicus. The sequence continues at coordinate 315,712 of NW_015159769.1, forward strand.
GAGAGGGGCTCGTGCTTTCAAAGCACACGGGGAGTGACAGTCTGCTTCCAATTTTAATTCATAAAAAGAGAGAGTGTGCTCAAGCAATCTGAAGTTTGGGAGAGGCTGTTGAAGACAACACAATGCTCTTTTGTCTCGGCTTCCCTTTCAGCTTGGCCGTGCGCTAATAGGGCCTATTTGCGAACAGGCAACCCATTCAATCGGCAGCCCAGCCCTTAATGAGGATGATTAAGTACAGTGTGGCACCGAGCTGAATACCGGGGAGCACAATTTCATGCTTGTCACTTGTGGCTTACTCCTGAGTCAGCATTCGGCGAGTGCCGAGCACAGCAAAGTCACCTCCTCGGCCCTCGGGCAACAGGAAGGAGGAACAGCAAGCAGAAGAACCTAAGCGGCAGCTGGCAGCACTGCTGTCTCTTCCCGTCTGCCTTTTACACACAAGTAGACGCATAATCACATCGAATGAAAAGCCCTGAATGAGCAGTGGTGGTTAAGTGCGCGGACCCTAATCTGGGAGAACCGGGTTTGATTCCCCACTCCTCCACTGGCAGCTGCTGGATGACCTTGGGCAAGCCATAGTTCTGTCAGAGCTGTTCTTGAAAGAGCAGTTTCTGTCAGAGCTCTCTCCGCCCCGCCTACCTCACAGGCAATGCTCCCTCTAAGCTGTGGAGTCTTGTGAGCAAAAATTCTACTTTGTGAGCTACTGGCATTAAAGTTTTGAGCAAGTGTTTTGGCTACTGCATAAATTAGTTATCTCTGGAGCCATCCTTCCTGAGCTAAGACAAAAATGTGTGAGCCGGAGACTAAAAAACTGTGAGCTAGCTCACATGAACTCAGCTTAGAGGGAACACTGCTCACAGGATGTCTGTTGTGGGGAGGGGAAGGGAAAGGAGTTTGTAAGCTGCTCTGAGACTCCTCTGGGTAGTGAAGGATGGGGTATATATCCAATCTCCTCCTCCTCCTTCTTCTTCATTTCCAGGGTATAAACTTTGGAGAGTCAAAGTTCCATTCGTCAGATACATCTGGCAAAGGAAAATCAGGGTTCCCCAACATGGTGCCCGGGGGCACCATGACACCTGCCGGCACCTTTTCCGGTGCCCACCAAGTATTTTTAGAAAGTGGGTGGAGCCAGGTGCGCTCCTGCCCAATAGGGCTTCTGATTGCCCATTGGAGAGCTGATTGGCTGTGCAGACAGCTGCCTCTACAGTGTTGGTTTTATTTTTTCTTTACTCCTCATGTCGCCAGCACTTCGGTTTCTTCTGTGATTGTGTTTGGCTCTACCTCACATGGTGGCCATTTTGTGGTTGTGATGACCACCCTGTGTCAGGATTCCAAAGGTGCCCGCAAGCTCAAAAAGGTTGGGGACCCCTGCCCCAAAGCTTACATAAAAACATAAGAGACGCCAATGTTGGATCAGGCCAAAGGCCCATCCAGTCCAACACTCTGTGTCACACAGTGGCCAGAAATACCAGTGCCATCAGGAGGTCCACCAGTGGGGCCAGGACATTAGAAGCCCTCTCACTGTTGACCCCCCCCCCCCAGGCACCAAGAATACAGAGCATCACTTGCCCCAGAGCCCCTAGCTATACCTTGTGGCTAATAGCCACTGATGGACCTCTGCTCCATATGATTATCTAATTCCGTTTTGAAGCCGGCCATGCTTGTAGCTGCCACCACTTCCTGTGGCAGTGAATTCCATGTGTATACTCTGGATATCTTGCGTATACTCTGGATATCTTGTTGGTATTTAAGGTGCTACTGGACTCAAATCTTGCTCTTCTGCGGCAGACCAGCATGGCTACCCAACTGAAGCAATTTGATCATTTAATCAGGTTGGGGCCGTGGCTCAGTGGTAGAGCATCTGCTTGGCATACAGAAGGTCCCAGGTTCAGTCCCTGGCATCTCCAGTTTAAAAAGACCAGGGAGTAGGTGATGTGAAAGACCTCTGCCCGGAGAGCTGCTGCCAGTCCGAGTAGAAAATACTGACTTTGATGGACCGAGGGTCTGATTCAGTGTAAGGCAGCTTCATGTGTGTTTAATCATGACGCTGCCAAATGACTCCTCCAACCAACTTTTGGATATAAGAGTTGCCCTGTTGGATCAAAGCAAAGATCTATCTAGTACACCATCTAGTTTCCAACAGAGGTCAGCCAGATTCTTTTATTTGTTTAGGGAATGTGTATGAGACCTCTCAACGTACCTGCCTGAGATGTCTCACAAATAAAAGCAGTACCATAAACCATCACCACCGATTATCAATATTAAAAAAAAACTCATTAAACTAGGCGTTCCGTGCGCCTTGGTGTTTAGTCATGCTGGCCACATGACCACGGAAACGTCTTCGGACAGTGCTGGCTCTTCAGCTTTGAAACGGAGATGAGCACCGCAACCCTAGAGTCAGATTCGACTTGCTTTCGAGCAAGGGAACCTTTACCTTTAAACACCAACCAGGAGGGTTTTTTTTAAAAAAACAAAAAAAACCCCTTAAACCTGGTGTGATGGACAGTAGATGGTTAAGGCTTTAACCTGGTGTGAGAACCTTGAGTGACAGGGGATTCAAATGGAATTCTTCAGTTGACAGAAGAGGCCCTTTCTGTACTCTCCTTTTAATCCATGTTCACCACGGTGTCCTCCAAGCAATTCTGCACTAAAATCGAATTCAACCTTCTTTTTAATCTAGGGTTCTCCCCCCCATTCTGCACTAAAATTGAGTTCAACTTTCTTTTTATTCCGCCCCCCCCTTCTGCATTACATCACCTCCCTTCAGTGGTCAGCCCAATTTCAGCCTGCTGTTGCCCCGGGTTATTTGGATGCTGTTTTGCTGTGGACTTAAATTGCCTCGACTCAAACACTGAGACTGATTTCCCACAAGCTGCTGCTCCACGCTGCCTCTTCCCTTTGCCCCGAGCGTACGTGTCAATTTCACACTATGTGCTGCGCAGTGGCATTTTGCCCTGCAGCTTCACCCGATTTTCCCTGCATCTACTCAATCCTCAAAGAACAGGATTGAATAGACGCAGAGGAAATCGGGCGAAGCTGTGGGGCAAAATGCCACTGCGCAGCACATAGTGTGAAATTGACACGTACGCTCGGGGCAAAGGGAAGAGCTAGTGCGGAGCAGCAGCTTGTGGGAAATCAGCCTGAGAAAACCCAGAGGGCAGGCAAATGCAGAAAGGACCAGAGTCAGTTGGGAGTTAAAAGTTGACAGTATTGGGCCATGGTGTGGCAGTGCAGCCCTCAGAGGGTACATGTATTTTATTTTGTTTTACTTTATTTATAGTCTGACTTTCTCACAGGGACTCAAGATGGATTACACACAGTGAGCCAGAAAATCGACAAAATGGGACACTCAGTAACCAGTGCATTAGGATTTTAGGTCTGTTCCTTCCAGGAAAAAGAAAATTAACACGGCATAAGTATTCACATGACACATTAAGTGGTACAGAAATAACATAAACAGGATCCTATTTACAATAAACTCTACACAGCGGTATAGTCGGGGGGCCAAAAAAAGAAAGAAAAGAAAAGAACTTCAAGGAGAAGGTGTTCCAAAGGCCAGGTGCCAGCACTAAAAATGCTCTGTCATCACTTATTTGATCTCTGCAAGGGCACAGTGAGAAGAACCTGGGATGCATATCTTGTGGGCTAAATAGTATGAAAGGAGGCAGGGGTTTTTTTTGGGGGGGGGGAAACTACACAAACTGGGTTATAAAGCAATGGTAGCTTTCCTCAGTTTTATTTTTGTCCCCAGCATCTTGTGTTCAAAGGTATACATCCCCTGTCCATGGAAATTCCACTTATTTTGCACAATTAATAGTCTTCTTTGCAGTAAGTTTTTTGTAATTTTCTTTAAAAAATGTTTTTGTAAATATAAAATGCATTCTATCCACAGATAACTTTCTATTCCATTATCCAAATCCAATATTCGTATTCCATTTAAAAACAACCATGTTCCCTTTCTGTTAGAGAGGATAAAAAATAGTAAATTCATTAAATAAGTGGGGAACAAATGACTTAAAATTTTCATGCACCATAACAAATGGAGACACAATACTGCAGATCACTTCAGTCTAATGCAATAAATTGCGTCCATCATTTCGGCTATGTCTCATTGCTTCCCGAGCCATTCATAAGCCATTTATTTGTCTAGTTATACCAGTTCTTGCAAACTACCTGGAAAAGAGCTATGAAAGTAGCTTACCTATGTCACCAGAAGGAAGGAAAGTGGCATGGCATAGCCCGATCTTGAGAGATCTCAGAAACTAAGCCGGATTGGTACTCGGAAGGGAGACCACCGAGGAAGACTCTGCAAGAAGAAGGCAATGGCTAAACCACCTCTGCTTAATCATCTGCCTTGAAAGCAGAGGTTGCCATAAGTGCACTGCAACTTAACAGCACTTTACACACACACCCCCCCCCACAGAAAAGGACCATTCAGACCCAGACCCAGTTGTGTGGTGGCTGCTGTCAGACTAGGCCCAATTTTACTATGGCCACCACCAGGCCAGGCCCAGTTCCATGGTGGCTGCTGGCACGCTGGGCCCGACTCAGTTGTGTGGGGGCCACTGCTGGGCTAGGCCAGACCACACCCAGTTGTGAGGTAGTTGCTGCTGTGCCCGATGGGCCCAGTAGCATGGTGGATGCTGTTGTTGAGCCAGGCCTAGTTGAACAGTGTAGGGTTGCCAGCCTCCAGGTGGGGCCTGGGGATCTCCCACTTTTAAAACTGATCCCCAGCCGACAGAGATCAGCTCCCCTGGAGAAAATGCCTGCTCTGAAGGGTGGACTCCATGGCATTGTACCATGCTGAGGCCCCTCCCCTCCCCTAACCGCACCCTCTCCCAGATCCACCCCCAAAGTCTCCTGGTATTTTTCAAACCAGACCTGGCAACCCTAGAACAGTGGCAGCTGTTGCCAAGCTGAGCATAGCTGTGTGGGTAGTGAGTCTCCACCGGTTGTCACTGGGCTTGTCCTTGACCAGTCCTCCTCCATCAGGAAGGACGTGACAAGGGTGGGGGAGAGGAGCTTTCCTAGAGCTGTTTTGGCTAGGGTTGCCAGTCCCCAGGTCCCAGTGGGGGTTCCCCTGCTTTTCAGGGCTTCTGCGTGCAGCCGGCCGCAGGGGAAACCCCACCCCAAACTGCCACGTCCGGGCACGACACCCCCAATGTGATGATGTCACCCAGAAGTGATGTAATAATGTCTGGGGCATCATGTGTGACGCTTTGGTTTGAGGACAAAACTCTAGGGTAAATTTGGCCTAAAACCATAGAGTTTTGCTCTTAAACCAGAGTGTCGCAACATTGCTGACATGATGGCATCACTTCCAGGTGACATAATCGCATTGGCAATGTCCCTGAATGACCCCCAAATCTCCCCCCCCCCCGGTGTGGCGAGGGGAACTGGAAACCCTAGTTTTGGCCTCCAAGAACTCACCCCATGGCTTTGGCTTTACAGAAACCAAGGCTTAAAAGGCTTAGCAACATTGTTATGGTTGCCTGTTGTTGTTGCTGTTGTTAGCCATTCAGTCGTGTTCGTATGGTTGTCTGGCCACCTCCAAAATAGCAACTGAAAGCTCAGTGGGCATTCTTTTCTTAAAGCTGCAAGTGTTTCTATTATTTGGGGGAGTTTTAACCACCCCCTATGTTTTTTTAAAAAATTCCAGATTTTTCTGCAAACCTGTGGCTTCCTTCAGGTTTGTAGAGAAATCCTCCCTATCTGTCTCTAGCTCTGTTTTGTGGATTTATTGGTCCACACTCTGTAGCCTGGTTTGGAATTATATATACGGTATTAACAAAATCAACAAGCCATTAAAATAAGTCATTAAAAAGAGGGCAGAGTCATTAAAAAAACTAGCCTAAAATGATATTCATCACAAGAGTCAGAAGTCATTTCGGGAAGATCGCGGGGGATCGAAGTTCCCCCGGGTGAGGTGTGGGGGGCGGGGCACACAATGAAGCCCCACCCCCTGCTTCCTACCGCCCCGCTTCTGGCCCTCATTCGGCAAGGAGGAGTCAGGAGAAGAGGTAGGGTAAGTTGCTTCCTCCCCGGCCTCTCCCCACACCTGCCTGCCTGGGGCCAGGGAGGGCCTTGGCGGGGCTTCCTCGCACTCCCGCCGGCCTTGCAGGTCCACCCCCGGGCCCCTGATGTCAGGGTGTGTGGCATATGCTAATGAATTATGCTAATGAGTTCCCCTAGCTCTTTTTCTACAAAACGACCCCTGACGTCGAGAGTCCTTAGGCTAGAAGCAGACCATAGAACAGGGGTGTCAAACATAAGGCCCAGGGGCCAGAACCGGCCCACCCAGGGCTCTTGTGCGGCCTGCAAGCAACTAGTACAGGGGAGGGAACAGGAGACTTCTCAGGGGGTGGGTCGGCGGGCAGAGCCACTCGGATTGTGGCTTCAGCATGGCGGAACAACCTCGTCTGCAGCAGTCAAGCAGCGTGGGAGTGTCTGCCCAGTGCTGCACCGCTGGCTCTCCAGTCCGCCAATATGAGTTTTCCTCTGCAACCCCCTCCCAGCCCATGGGGCCTTGCAGGAGGACACACCCACTCGGAGCTCACCAGCTGCTGTCCTTTATACAGTTTCTATCTCCGGTACCTGGCATTATGTTTTATGGCACACATGGCCCAGCCCGATAAAGTGACATTTATGTCAGTTTCGGCCCTTGTAACAAATGAGTTCGACACCTGCCATAGAACATCTAACATGATGGAACATGTTAAAACCTGTCTAAAACAAAAGGTTTTGACTGGCGCCCAAAAGTCATTAGGGCAGGTGTCAGGTGAGCGTCAAGGGGATGGTGTTCCATATGTGAGATGCCACTGCTGAAAAAGCATTGTCTCTGTGTGCTTCATGATGGGATCAAAGTGAGCAGGGCTTAAGAAGAAGACGATCTTAACTGTTGGACTGGACAGTATGGGAGGAAACAATCCTTCAACTACCTCAACCCCAAGGTCCTTATGGCCATGAAGATAAGAACCAGCACCATGAATTTTGCCTAGAAACGTCTTCCCCAGCATTGTACCTTTGTGTGACATGGCACCCGCCAACACCTTTCCTGGTGCCTGACAAATGTTTTTAGACAGTGGGTGGGGCCAAGTGAGGTTTTGGCCCAGCCAGATTTCTGATTGTCCACTGGAAATTTGATTGGCTGTGGAGATTTGGCAGCAGCTGCCATCACAATACAAAGATCTTCACTGCGTGGCTGGAGATTAAGCTGCGGTGGCCATTTTGTGACCGACTCTACCTCCTGCGGCAACTATTCTGTGGCAACCATTCTCAGGCTGTGCCCACCACACTGCATCCCAAGGTGCCCGCAGGCTCAAAAGTTTTGGGGACCATTGACATAGAACAAGCGAGGACCTTCAAACTTTGTGTGGTGGGGCCCCCACTCCCATCCTTCCTCCACCTTTGCTCACCTGACCACTTGCCTGCAGCATGGCAGCCTCTGTGGGCCTGGGTCCCACTCCTTCCCCCAGGCAAATATGTTTGTGGGGAATCTTGCTTGCCTAAACTCGTAGTAAATTTGTGATTGAGCTGAGATTTTCAGCCAACAATTCTCCAACTTTATTTGATTAGATTTTGCATGATGGGTAATGGTTGAACATGGATAATGGTTGAACGTTTGATGGATAAAAATATACCAAACATGAAACCTATAACTAGCATTCTTTTTTTTAAACAATCTATTTATTGCTTTTCATCATTCTGAAAGCCTTTGTGCGGTTTATTTGGTGATGCAGGATAGTCTCATGAAACAGGTAAACAGTCTGGTCTCTGCCCTCACACGTGGCTGTAAATTTTACCGGACTTAAAAGAGGTATATTATGCAATTTCATAATCCATACTGTCATGTATCTTTTCCCACTGTAATCCATCAATGATCGGTTATCGGATTGATTTATTACATTGCACTACTTTTCAGCTCTTCATTGATCCCCGTGCCTTTTGTGTAACATTGGTTCAAGACCGAGTTTCTAGAGGTTTCCTAATTCAGTGTTGTTCATTCCCATATTAAATTCAGCAGCAAGGCCTTCAGGTACCCTAATGCCATGTTATTCGTACAAAGGGAAGCATTTGTGAAGTGCTGATTATTTGCTTAGACCAGCTATAGCAGTGATTTTCAGTCTTTCTGTACTGCATGACAGAAAGTCACAGTTAACATGACAGGAAGGAGCCAAAGCATTGACTTCACTGGTGTAAAAGGGAAGATTTGAAGCAGCAAGGAACAAAACCGGAGGGTTAAATGTCTGGGAGCCATTTAAATGCTCCCGATCTGCTCCCAATCGCTTTGAGGGAGGGGGAAGCAGAACTGGAGGGTTTAAATGGCTCAGAGCCATTTAAACACCTGCTTTCTGCTTACTTAAATGGCTCACGAACCAATGCAAACGGATTCAGTTTGGAGCTATTTAAACCCTTGTTTTCTGCTCACGAACCCATATGAATGGGTTCGGTTCGCGAACCAGCATATCCATTTGTGTGAGTTCGTGATTTAGTTCGTGGTTTAGCGATGAACCACGAACCAAATTGCAAAAAATGTGATTCATACCCATCCCTAGTAACAAGCTACTCCTTTCTCTCCAACCTAACCTAATCTACCCAAACTTTCCCCTCAGCAGTTAGGTCTAATTATGGCCATTTAGCAGTTTTGTGTCTCATTAGAACTCCATCCTTGATTGTTTGAGGGAGTGGTAGTTGCTCTGAGTTTGGTTTGGTGCCAGTTTGGTGTAGTGGTTAAGTGCGCGGACTCTAATCTAGGAGAACTGGCTTTGACTCCCCACTCCTCCACTTGCAGCTGCTGGATGACCTTGGGCAAGCCATAGTTCTGTCAGAGCTGTCCTTGAAAGAGCAGTTCTTGAAAGAGCTCTCTCAGCCCTGTCTACCTCACAGGGTGTCTGTTGTGGGGAGGGGAAGGGAAAGGAGTTTGTAAGCCACTCTGAGACTCCGGATAAAAGGAAGTACTTCTTCACCCAAAGAGTGATTAACACATGGCATTAACTGCCACAGGAAGTGGTGACGGCTACAAGCATGGACGGCTTCAAAAGGGAATTAGATAAGCATATGGAGCAGAGGTCCATCAGGGGCTATTAGCCACAAGGTATAGATAGAGGCTCTGGGGCAAGTGATGCTCTGTCTTCTTGGTGCTTGGGGGGGTCAACAGTGGGAGGGCTTCTAATGTCCTGGCCCCACTGGTGGACCTCCTGATGGCACTGGTATTTCTGGCCACTGTGGGATACAGAGTGTTGGACTGGATGGGCCTTTGGCCTGATC
>NW_015159769.1:324995-330403 GCF_001447785.1 Gekko japonicus
TCCTCCTCCTCCTCCTCCTCCTCCTCCTCTTCTTCTTCTTCTTCTTCTTCTTCTTCTTCAGTCTGCAAACCTAAAGGGTTTCCCCTGCCAAGAGTGCCCTCTCTGACCTTCCAAGTAGCCACCTTGGCCATCTGTGTGCAGGGGTATCATGGTGGAGGAAAGTGCTGTCAGGTCATAGCTGACTCATGGCAACCCCATGGGGTTTTCAAGGCAAGAGACATTCAGAGGCGGTTAGCCATTGCCTGCCTCCACGTCGTGACCCTGGTATTCCTTGTAGGTCTCCTATCCAAATATTAGGGCCAACCCTGCTTAGCCTCCAAGATCTGACGAGGTCAGACTAGCCTGGGCTATCCAGGTCAAGGTAGAGATGTCATAGCTATTCCTATATACTTAGCCTCTCCTCCTCCTTTCCCCTGCAGTTTTTTTGGGGCAGATTCAAGCGAACTTAGACACAATTTCATCCTTTATAGATCGATTTTCCTCCTCTAACTCTCTCTATAGATTTTCTGATCGTTTTCATATTTCCAAGGCTGTAATAATAATAGTACACACTTTCCCCCTCAAGAAGTGTTTGTGGTGGCGATGAGGGAAACTTTGGGTTTGGTCTCTGAAATGATCGTACCACAAAGACCCCCTTTCCTTTTCCCATTACCAATTAAAGCATGGCTTGAGAGGAGCTATTTCTTCCCTCTTTTTCCAATGCCTGTCACTCAATGCAAATTTGCAGAACCTGCAAGAGAGAATTTTGAAAGAAAAAATTGTGCATTGACGCCAAGCAATTAATTTTATTTTTTAAAGGAAAAAAAAAAACATTAGAGAAATTAAAATATCCTCACCTCCATTTTCCAGAAAGACAACCTGAAGCATTTTTTTCATAATCTTTTTTACATCCCCCCCCCCCCCCCCCTTAGGAAAATATTGTGCAAATTTCTTGGAAAATCTCCAGATTAAAGCATTCTTCTCTTGCTCACCGAGTTTCTTAATTTCCTAATTTCACACCATTTCTGCTCGACAATGGCCTCCCTCGATCCCTTTCTCTTTTCATTTGGTTATGGCCTCAGGTTCTTTGGTACTTTGTAGTTTCATTGAGAGGCAAAGAGAGGAGGGAGACCTTGGAGGGACGTGATTTCATTTTGTTTTGGTTGTTGTTCTGCTGAGGTATTCAGCATTTTCGAAATGAACCATAGATGATGAATATGTAAATATGATGGAACGCTATTGTCAGCTCTTTTGCTAATGTGTTTCTGGGGTGGACTGGAGGATTAATTCCCACCAGCCAATAGATTATGATTTCTCATCAGGAATAAAAAGGCTTTCACAGGAACAATGTCTACAAAATATTATTATTTATAAGTTTCTGAGCTGTAAGGTAAAGGTAAAGGTTTCCCTTGCTCGAAAGCCAGTCAAATCTGACTCTAAGGATGTGGTGCCATGGGCCTGAACAGCTGGGATGCTACTCTCAGACTGTGACTCACTACTTTGGAAGGGTAGCTGTAGGTTTCTGCAACAGGTCATCTGTAACTGACTGCGAGCTGGGACCTTCTTTGCCTGCTCGTTCCTCTTCCACAGAGTCCTCTGCTTCTTCAGAGTTGACTGTGCCCAGCTGATCCATGACAAGATATATATAAGATGAGTGTGCTTGCTAGGCATCCAGTAAAACCATAGAGTTTCCTGTGATTCCTAGAACTACTGTTTGTCACTTCCGGGTGACAATGTCAATGAAATCCCCAATGTTCCATTGATCCCCATGTCCACGCCCCCAGCCCTCCCACCAGTTGCCATGCTCGGCCTGCCAACCATCTGTGTAAGGGAGAAAACCCCTCATCCAAGATATTACCAAAATCTCTAAAATCCACATCATGACCATGTCTATTACCATATATATCATAGGGATGCTTGAACACCCATCAGTTTGGCTCACATCCTATTCACGAGTCATGAATTGGGGGAGCCAACTTCCCAACAGAGTAAAATGCTCCTGTAATACCACATTTCAGTGAATCAACTTTCTTCCTGATAGCTTTAAATCTAAATGGGCTGTGATTACACTTGAGAATTCGTGAGCTAACAATAGAGAAAACAGCACAGAATGATCAGATGGAGATGATGCTCTACTCTTCAGGCCTAGTTTCTATATCTCACCTTGCTTCCAAAGAACTCAGGATAACTTCTAGCCAGTGCCAGAAGCACTGAGCAGCCCTGATCTGGTTAGCTTCTGCAAGGTTTCAGTGTCAGCTTTCTAACTCTACTTTGAAGCTGAACATGTGGCTCTGTAAATTTTCTGGAAGAAGAAGAAGAGATTGGATTTATATCTTGCCCTTCACTTGGAGTCTCAGAGCAGCTTACAAACTCCTTTCCCTTCCCCCTCCCCACAACAGACACCCTGTGAGGTAGGTGGGACTGAGGGAGCTCTGAGAGAACTGCCCTTTCAAGGACAGCTCTTGTCAGAACTATGGCTTGCCCAAGGTCATCTAGCAGCTGCAAGTGGAGGAGTGGGGAATCAAACCCAGTTCTCCCTGGTTAGAGTCCGCACACTTAACTACTACACCAAACTGGACACAAGCCTGTTTGGAACCTGTTTGTAACCACTACTTACCTTCCTACATACCTACCTTTTAATTCCACCTCTGCACAGAGCAATTCCGGGTGGTGGAGATCTGCTTTTCACGTTCCTTCGTTTTATCCTTACAACACCGCTGTGAAGTATGTTAGATTGAAACAGGGTGACTGCCCAAAGGCAACCAGAGTCCCTGCTCTGGAGACAAGTTTTATCCCCAGGGAAGCGCTGTCGGCAGCATCTGCTGTCCAACATACAGCAGAATACCAAAAAACCCCAAACAGAAGTGTTATGCTGCTATAAAAGTTTTGTTTGTAATGATGTATTTAACTGCATGGTCCCTGGAACCGCTGCAGCCAGCTTTCCATCTTAAGCCGCTAAAGGGGAGGGGAGAATGGGCTTGGCCAGCCTGTCTCCTCCTCTCTTTCTGTTGGTACAGCCATGGTACCTTCTTCCTCTAACACCGGTAAGGAGGAAGAGGTAATAAATTTGGGATTCCCGTTGGATTCCCCTTCAGCCAGAGGTAAAGCGCCTCTCTTACATGGCTGAACACTACACAGTTCCCTGAACATTTCCGGAACCGCAGAGAGCTTTGCAGCATTGAGTTGTGGAAAATGCTTTTTGAAAAGAAGTATGAATGTTTGAAAATATGGAGTCGTTATGAAGTTTCCATTTACCTGGTCTTGGTACCAATTCACAGCCCAGAGGGGTTAACAGGCTGTTTGCGAAGGTTCTGTCTATTGTTAGCCCAGTTGCTGCAGTAATATCAGCCGCAACAACAAGTTCAGATTACTCTTGCCAAATTTTAACAACCTCAACCTGGAGATTTCCAGGAGACTTCAGGAGATTCCGGGAGCCCCGCAAATAGCTCCTGGCCTCCCTGCCGCACAATCGCACGGAATGTCTGCTTTGTTTCCATTTGCAGGCATCCTCCAGCCAGGTGTTCCCTTGGCAACAGCCTTGAACCCCTTTTGGCTGCTCTGCAAAGAGCAACGAAATGGGACTGTTGGTGCTATGAAATCTATCGGGGGAGGGGAGGGAAGAAAGAAGAATGAGTTTTCACAGATCCTGAAAAGTTTTTAAATTATGACAAGTCCTTCTCTCTTTCTTGTGCGAAAAAGGATAGAACGGTTCCACTTTAAATTCACTGTAGTAGGAAGCTGGATCCCTGTGACAGTAGGACTGCCACTTGTTTGTGAGCAGTCGCTGCCACGGTTTCCCTGGTTGTGAAGTCTCAAGATTTTACACTCAGGTTTAAAGTTAATGCACTGGTGGACCACTCTGTCACCGCACTCCTTTTACAGAGATCCACCTAGCCCCTTGCAACTGAATGCAGTGTAACGGGTGAAAGAAATTTTGTTATTAGATCCAGCCATTCATTTGTAAGGGAGCACGGGTTTTGAAACCCCACCACCCTTCTTCCACCACAGGTGAGGGAAGGAGGCTAAGCACTCAGTCTTCCTGCCTGCAGCAGGAACCTCCCGTTGCAAACCTGTGTCATATTACGTCTGCTGGATGCCATGCTCCAGCCGGCGGAGCTTGCAGTCATTGAAGAATTTCAGACAGACGATATAATCCGGAAGAGGAACGGTTCCCAAACGGTTTCTGGTCTGTCATTTCAGACAGAACCGTTTTAGAACCGGTTCCCTACCAGAATATATTTGTAATTTCACACACAAACGCTTCTGTCCCATTTAGGAAACGGGGCTGAAGTGTTTTACCTGTCAACCACTTCCAAGTAGTCTTCAGTTTCCTCTCCCGGTTCCGATGCACTTTTTTCCACCGTTTTTCACCCGCGCAGGCAATCTCCGGCTTTTTTTTTAACGTTCACTTTATAGCGCTATAGCACTATAACGGTATAACACTATAATCCAACATCATTATATCAACTCAATTGGAATGCCTGGAGTGTTTTGTTATAGTGCTATAGCACTATAGTGCTCTAAAGCGAACGTTAAAAAAAACAGCCGGAGATTGCACGCATGAGCAAAAAACGGCGGGGAAAAAGCAAGAAAAAGCGGTGCAGTCTGAAATGGCAAACCGCTTCAGATCCAGCTCTTTACCAGAAGGGGAAAGCCATGTGTGAAATGGCAGCCCTACACCGGTTTACTCCATGACGGATCAAAAATGGCTTCAAAATGGGTTAAAAAGTGTAATGTGAAATTCCTCATTCTTTATGTCATCTTTCAAATGAAACACAAGTGTTACAAATGGGGGTGTAGGCATCCCTGGGACTCTCCCCTACTTTCTTTGTCTTTTATAATAGCATCAGCACAAGAACAATAAGCAACTCCTGAGAAAGAAAATAACCATTTTATATTTTTGTTCTCTCGGGCAGGATACCGGGAGACCTGGAGAATGCCCATGAGGCCCACTTTGTGACCCTCATGGGAATGGGGGGAGTAGCAACCCAGTTCTTTAAATAAATCCATCTAGAAGCCAAACAAGAGACCCAGGCTTGCCTCATTTGCCAATAGTTTGCCTTAAAACCATAAGGGAAAATGAGAACCTATCCTTTGGGTTTTGAGGGTTTTTGTTTGTTTGTTTGTTTTTAGATCTTTACATTATGTTCACATTATTTTCATTACATTTTTTATTGTTTAGTGATTATAGTGAAATAGGTAATTATGGGTTTTAGGTATGAATTTAGTGTTAGGACTTTGAATTAATAATAACAATAAGGTTAAGTCAATTAGTGTAACAGTAGACTTGTGGCCTCTTTCAGACAACACAGCCTATGTGACTAAATATATTTATTTTTGACCCATCTTTTTAAAAGGGTGCCCACGGGAAACCCCAATCTTCCAACTCTGTCTCGGCTGATAAGGCTTGCCAAACTGCACATACAGTC
>NW_015159769.1:330682-333082 GCF_001447785.1 Gekko japonicus
TCCTGCTCCAGTTGTTCCAGTTACAGCGGAACCCTGCAATCTGCATCCTTGCAGGCTACGTTTGCACACCTGCCACCTGCACAAGCCATCTTGACATGCAGAGCCAGCACTCTGTTGTTCCAGCCAGTGTTTTGTTGTTTCAGCTTTGTTCCAGTTTGAACCAACCTTTGTTCCAGCTTTGTTCCTTGACTTTGTTCCTGAATAATAAAGTTTGCAAGCCACCAGCCAACACAGAACTCTTATGCCAGCTCAGGACTCTAGTGAGAGTGACTGTAGTAAGTTTGAGTTTAATGAACCAAGGTTTTCCAGTGAACTTTCTCCATTCACCCCATTAGAGACTTCTAGTACTGATTCTAGCAAATTTAGTGAACCCAGATTCACTATTGAATTATTTCCAATCACTCCTGGAGAAATCGCTCCCTTAGAAGATTACAGCGTTCTAATTGGTTCCAATTCCAGCCTTGCATCTAGTACTGACTCTATTGCTTTTACAGTAGACAACTTTGATCTTTTCTTTAACCCTTTTCATTTAGGTAATACTTGACCGGAAGAGTATTTGTGAGTTTCATTTTGTTGTAAACATTTTTACACAGATGAGTATGAGCAAAATTATCAGGAAGAATATTTAGTTATTTTTTCTTGTTCTTTTATTTCAAGAATGCAATATTGTTAGGTGGTTTTGTAATCTTGGTATGTTTTCTTGCTATTTCTTGTGCAGCTGTATTCATTCTCTGTTTTCTTTTGGAATCAAATTAGTCTCTAACACCACAACAACGTAGAATAGACAGATGGGCCTAATAGCTTCCTGTAGCCAATTTTGTTTGGGTTCATTTTAAACCACAAAATGGGGGATTGTAGTAATAAATTTTAGAAATCTAGAAGCTTTGGGTTTTAAAATGAACCAAATAGTTTATAAAATCCAGGTATCTGTCTCTGTCTTTGCTAGCAACACAGTAAACAGGCTTGGCCGGCTTCACTGAACCAAACCCCATGATTCTTTGCAAGCCCTTTGTTCCAGGCAGAGCATGCCTCTCAGTCAAGTACTCAAAGGTTTACCCATTCCATTCCCAGGATCTGAATCAATGTAAATTCTCATAGGTGTGAAACTCAATTTCCTAGGCAATAAAATGTATCTAACAGGAAAGGCCATTTGGGCAGTGACGGACTGCAATCCGTAAGGCAAACTGACTCCTGAGATACAGGAATTCAAACACCCCACTTCCATCTCAAAGATAACATAAAAGAACAGTTTATCTTCAATGTTGGAAACACCAGAAAAAAAAATGAACACCATACTGGTCCTGTAAACAAAATGTAACTTTTGGAGTGTGAGACTTCAAAATGTTAATTTACAACTGTAATTTAATTATTGGGGGACCTCTTTGATCATTTGGTATAAATGCTAGTCAGTCTCAACAGACCTTTGCTGGCTCTTGAAGGATCAGGAGAGGTTTTACTCTCCGGAGACTTTGGGAGTCAGCCCGAAAGGCCTTTTGTTTTCTGCATGGTTTGGGGTGGGTTTTTTTTTTAAAAAAAACTTTACTTGCATGTTTTATTTTCTGTGTTTTCACTAAATAGGACTGCACTGTGTTGGCAACTGTCATAGTGTCTTGCTAGCCACCTTGCCTGACAAACCTTGGGATGTTTTTCTTAATAAAGATAAGTTTTATTGTAAGAAGAGACCCTTGCTTGAGTGTCTCTGCCAGCGCTTAGTGGTTTCCAAACTTGCACCATTCACTTTTGGTAAGGAGGCAACACTCAGGGGACACACGAACCAAAGGAGAGTGTGGCTGGCATGGGTGAACACATTCACAGACATGTGCAGCCACATTTTCTCACGACAATGTCCAAGAGTGTATTTGAACCCAGGTTTCTCTGTTCATGATCTACTGCATTACACGGTGGGCTCAGGTGGAAAACAAGACAATACATCAAATAAATAAAATCATATTCTCTGTGGAGAAATGCCTTGACTCCTGGGAAGTTGGCAACAAGCAGAGCTCCACTGTGCATTTTAACCATTTCCCCCTTTCTAACCTAAGAACAAGAAGGTGGGGGGAGGAAATTAGCCCATGGCCTTCTGGATGCATTCCTTAAAAATGCCAATGGATTTAGCAGGAGAGACAATGGGATGGGCCAGTTCACCCCCCTTTCTCCAAGCAGGGAATAGAGGTGGAGGTGTTAATTGTTAGACAGGTTACAGGAAGGGACTTTCTGGTGACAACAGGAAAAGAAGCCTTGACCTGGGTTGACCGGGGTCAAAGGGGATAAAATCTTCAGGCAACAGAAAACAGCTCTCTTTTCTTTGGCATGCTGCTTTCCTGAGAGGACACACTTTCTTGAGAGGATACACAGAGAGGACACAAGAGTTCTAAGCAGGCAGCCATTGACCATGCTGGA
>NW_015159769.1:333694-338961 GCF_001447785.1 Gekko japonicus
GTCTCCTCCTGCACCGCTGCCATTTTGTGGGATGAGGCAAAGGGTGAGACAATGCCCATTGCTGGTATGACGGAGTTCATTGCTGCCTGAAACGTTGGCTTGTAGCACCACGAGGGCCACTGCGTTGGGCTTTCTCCAGGGCCATTATTCCTATTTCACTCCTGCCATTCTCCCCCCACTATTACATGTTACTGAAGGCTCTTCTTCACCTGTTGGATGCCCGAATTGTTTACTCTGCAATACTGTCACCTGATTTAAAAGCCAAGATTGTGTTTGTTATTTTGGTTGGAGATATCCGAGAAAAAACATAACTGACTTTCAATGTACCAAGTGTTCAAAATATACCTCTGCAACTGGTATGCCTGAAATGGTAGGTTGTGGACAGAATGGTGCTTTAGTGTTCATGTGCATATATGTGTACTGTATGTATGTATGTATGTATGTATGGTGCTGGAGAAGACTCTTGAGAGTCCCCTGGACTGCAAGGAGATCGAATCAGTCAATCCTAAAAGAAATCAACCCTCACTGTTCCTTGGAAGGCCAAATACTGAAGCTGAAGTTCAAATACTTTGGCCACCAAATGAGAAGGGAGCACTCACTGGAGAAGACCCTGATTCTGGGAAAGATTGAAGGTCAAAGAAGACGGGGACGACAAAGGATGAGATGGTTAGACAGTGTTCTCAATGCAACAAGCATGAAATTGAGCAAACTCTGGAGGACGGTGGAAGATGGGAGGGCCTGGCGTGATCTGGTCCACGGGGTCACGAAGAGTCGGACTCAGTTGTGCAACTGAACAACAACATGCGTGCTATAGACAAGATGTGTGTCTTTCCCCCAGAGATTTACCTTTAGAGAATGTGACTAGGTGGAACTAAACCCTGAAGGATGATCACTCAAGGAACTCACACGTAAACTTTAATGCGGTGTCCCGAGAAGGCAAAAATACAGGGGAAATTGTCAGGATCTACTCTAGCTGGGTGGTTGACTCCTTAGTGAAAGACTTCTCAAGGGTTGAGGAGCTCTCCATGGCCCACAGTATGCCTAAGGCGCTCTGTACCCCAGAGCTTCCAGGAGAAGGACCCGTTGCCTTCTCTACCACAACAGGTTCCAGTTGAAGAGCCAATGGAACTAACAGGCCAGGAACCTTGTCAATGGGCCTTTCGACCTCCAGTTCATCCAGAGTCTCTCCCAGGAACAAAGGAAGTAGGAACTAGAAACCTGGGCTAGATGAAGAGGGGCATGCTGGGCATCTTGAGGCATCCCACACTCTAGTCTTTTGCAGGAGGAGAACACCACTCTCTAGATCCATGCCGGGCTCTAGACATCTGTTGGGCTCTCATCATTGCTAACAGCTCACAGAATCACAACCAAGTTCATACAACTCATACAACCAAGTTGATTCTAAATCCTGGACAGCGTCCCACCACAAGCTTCTTGCTATCCAGTCCCTGCTTCTATATCGAGGGTTCATTGCAGACCTGCCCGAGAGCCTATGACATTTCACCTAGGTCCTTTCCATAGTTTCCTGTCACTCCGGGTTTTCTCAGTGTTTGAGCGGAGATCATTTAAGTCCAGAGCAAAACAGCATCCAAATAACCCGAGGCAACAGCAGGCTGAGACCGGGCTGACCACTAAAGGGAGGGAATGTAATGCAGAATGGGGGGGAAACCCCAGAATAAAAAGAAGGTTGAACTCGATTTCAGTGCAGAATCGCTTGGAGGACACCACAGTGAACACAGATTAAAAGGAGAGTGCAGAAAGGGCTCTAGTTGTCTAGGCAGAGAATGGGAACGAAATAGAAACAGTGATTTATGAGCGGGAGAGACCAGAAAGCAGGGACTGCCCCTGGTAAACAAGAGTACAATACCCTTTAAGCTAATTTCTGTCTGTTCAAGAGCAAGAGTCTCCAAGGCGCAATATTTCTCCCTCTCTTGAAAATTAGGGACGCTTGAGCAGAGCAACTAAGTTCTTAGAGAGACGCAAAATGCCTGTGCACTCTTTATCATTACTATGACAGAGCGAGGGGGGGGGGAGATGTACAATATGTTGTCCTAGAATTCGCTGTTCTGATTCCTCCCTTGTCACTTACTTCACTTCTCGGAGCTTTCAAATGGCATCTGGTGCATAATGAGACTCTTCAGACTCAAATAGGTGATGGCATGTTCATCACAATAATTCTGGTGCATACACATGATGACCACTTTGGGATCTATTTTCCCACTACTTCTCATTAGACAAGAAAGAGTTAGGATGTGGTGAAGTATGAGCAGCCAGTGTGACGCGGTGACAAAAAAGGCTAATGCGATATTGGGGTGTATCAACAGAGGCCAGAGGTCATTTCGGGGGGGATCGCGGGGGATCGCAGTTCCCCCGGGTGAGGTACGGGGGCGGGGCACATGACGAAGCCCCGCTCCCTGCCAGGGAGGGCCTTTGTGGGGCTTCCTTGCACTCCCGCCGGCCGGAACCGTTGGGGGCGGGGTGTGTGGCCTTATGATACATTTCCGGTGATGTCAGGGGGTGTGGCCTTATGACACACTTCCGGTGATGTCAGGGGGTGTGGCATATGCGAATGAGTTATGCTAATGAGTTCCCCTAGCTCTTTTTCTACGAAACGACCCCTGACAGAGGCATTGAATTCCAAATCGCACGATGTCATATCCCGATGCACGCTGCATTGGTCAGGCCACACCTGGAGTATTTTCTGCAGTTCTTGAGGCCTTGCGTCAAAAAGGATGCGGACAGAATGGAGCGGGTGCAGAGGAGAGCGACAAGGATGATTGCCCCCCCTCCCAATTTGAGGGCCTGCACACCAATGAGGAAAGGCTGAGGGACTTGGGCATGTTTAGTCTGGAGAAGAGGAGGCTGAGGGGGGACAGAATTGCTTTCTTTAAGTATTTGATGGGCTGTCACTTAGAGGAGGGCAGGGGGCTGTTCCGGTTGGCAGCAGAGGATAGGACTCGCAATAATGGGTTTAAATTAAGGGCGGGAAGGTACCGGCTGAATATTAGGACAAACTGCAACAGTGGAAACAGCTGCCTAGGGAGGTGGTGAGTTCCCCCTCCCTGGCAGTCTTTAAGCGGCGGCTCGACAAATACTTGTCAGGGATGCTCTAGGCTTATCCTGCATTGAGCACGGGGTTGAGCCCGCAATGCGGGGAGGGCGGTGTATAAATAAAATTAAATAAATAAATAAATAGATGACCTGTATGGCCTTTTCCAACTCTGTTTCTATGAAAGTGATCATGGAGGTGCTCCAGCATACACCTGTGTCAGCATTTAGCAATGCAAGGTACTCTCAGACTAAGGATTCTGGCAAATCAACTCAGGTGCCTTAATTTTGCACCAGTATGGTAGCTTCCCAGGGAGAGGTCTACTCTTTGTTGCTCTTTGGCGCTACTGGTGTAGATGGCCAAAGAGTGGTACTGCATCTACCACCTCAGCAGAGCTTTGGAGGCAAAGGTGGTGGGAGGAGTTTCTGTCTCATCAAATAAAGCCCTTTCTTTAGACTGGCTCCTCAATCTGAGCAACTCATTGCTTGGATAGTCAGTCAGTCAGTTTATTTCTACAGCCCTTAGACCAGTTATACAAAAAGAAGAACACCTTTACAATATTCCAGGATTTGCTTGGATAGTGGCTGAGCAGTTTTCAGACTTGCCTTGAAAGCCCCTTGCTGGGGTTGCTATAGGAGGGTTACAACTTGAGGGCACACTTGACGGGTATCCCTGAGTACCAACACACTACTGGCCTGCTTTGTGGATCAACTGGTTGTCTGATCCATGCCAGCTTTCTATCCAGACTGTCAACCTCGACCAGCCATATCTGTGTAAAGGTAAAGGTTTCCCTTGCTTGAAAGCCAGTCCAATCCGACTCTAGGGGGCGGTGCTCATCTCCGTTTCCAAGCCAAAGAGCCAGCACTGCCTGAAGACATTTCTGTGGTCATGTGGCCGGCACGACTAAATGCTGAGGTGCACGGAACACTGTTAGCTTCCCACCGAAGTGGTACCTATTTATCTACTTGCAATTTCTTGCTTTCGAAGGGCTAGGTTGGCAGGAACTGGAGCCAGAGACAGGCGCTCACTCTGTCATTCGGCACTAGGGTCTTGAACTGCCGAACTACAAACCTTCCAGTCTGCAGCTCATGCAAAACCCAAATGCAATAGTGCCAAATCAAGATCCAGGCATATAGAACATTTTTTTCCCTGTGCATAGCCAGAAGAATGATATGGTTAATTCCCATGAAATTATTGTCAGGCTGCTGGAGAGGTCAACTGGGGCATGAAAATGAGCCATGAAACCAGCCCCACCAATATAGATCTTTCATCTGTATATTATTTGACCATCCTGGAAAAAGGCTGGAAGTAAGTCTCTTATGCTAAACAAGAAATTGACCTCAAACCTTGGTCCAGTCCAGGATAACCTAATTACAAGTTAGGACAGATAGACTGGGAGAATTCAGAGACAGTGAAGTCATTACCTGGAGTCTGGTGACCTCCATTTGTTTGTTTTAATGCCTCCTCACAGCTGTGTAGCAGACTGCTGACTTTGTCTCATATCTCTCTTTTACCTTTGAGTCCAGTGGCACCTTTAAATCTAACAAAGTTTTATTCAAGGAATGAACTTTAATGTGCATGCACACTTCTCCAGGTACAATTGTGTAAAGACTTATTTTTAGAGATTTGGATCGCCAACTTCCAGGTAGAGAAGAGATTGGATTTATACCCCGCCCTTCACTACCCAAAGGAGTCTCAGAGCAGCTTACAAACTCCTTCCCCTTCCCCTCCCCACAACAGACACTCTGTGAGGTGGATGGGGCTGAGAGAGCTCTGACAGAAACTGCTGTTTTCCAAGAACAGCTGTGCCAGAACTACGGCTTGTCCAAGGTCATCCAGCAGGTGCAAGTGGAGGAGTGGGGAATCAAACCTGGTTTTCCCAGATTAGAGTCCGTGCCCTTAACCACTACACCAAACTGGCTGGATATCTCCTGGGATTACAACTGAGCCCCAGCCAACAGAGATCAGTTCACATGCTGAAAATGGCTGGTTTGGAAGGTGGATTCAATGGAATTATATCCCAATGAAGTCCTTCCACGACGCAAACCTTGCCCTCCTCAAGGTCCACCACCCCAAAACTCCATGGATTTCCTGGAGGTGGCCACCGAGGCCACCACTGTTGATATATTTTTGTTTGTACTTTGTATATTCCTTCCTTCCTTCCTTCCTTCCTTCCTTCCTTCCTTCCTTCCTTCCTTCCTTCCTTCCTTCCTTCCTT
>NW_015159769.1:339149-371188 GCF_001447785.1 Gekko japonicus
CCTTCCTTCCTTCCTCTTGCTGGATGTTGAGGTTTTCTCCCCATTGTTCTTTTCTGGTTTTTTTGTAGGGTTTTTTTTTTGAAAGAAAGAAATTTTAAAACTGTTCTTATAAGGTAGGTTTTTGGTGAAGGGCAGTGACCATTCCAAAGCCACCCAGTGGGTTTCATGACAGAGTGTGGTCTCCTCACTCCTAGAACACTCCCCTAACCCTGCACTACATCAGTTCTTGTAGAACACCCTGATAGCCTCTGAACATCAAGTTTGCCCCTGTCTGAGGGGTGACTGCACAGATATCTACAAAATGATGCATAGTGAGAAGAACCGGATTGAGTTAAAATCCCTCTCCCATAATACTCAGAGTCAACCTGTGAAACAGGCTGGCAAGAGATTCAAGGCAGACCCAACAAAGTACTACTTTACACAAGGATCATATGCCTTGTGGATACCACTGTTACACAATTTGGTAATGGTCACTAGTGTAGATGGATTGAAACGTGGCTTGGACAAATAATGGAGGAAAGATTAGCCACTGATTATTTATTAGCTGTGATAGCCAAATGGATCCTCTGGACCTAGAGTGAGAATGCCTTTGGTGGTCAGGAAGCCATCAAGAGGAGAGAGCTGTTGCCACCAGACCTGGTTGTGAACTTCTCTGTGGCATCTGACAGTCCACTGCTGGAAAAAGGCTGGCGGACTAGATGCACCATTGGTTTGATCCAACATGGCTGCCATCATGGAAAGGGCAATGTCACCAAAGTAGCTAAATCATCTCTCAACAGCAGCTGCCGGGACTGTTGTCTCCTTGTGGAAGAGGCAACCTGGGAAGCTATTTCTTGTACTTAAAGACAATGCCCTGACCTGGATAACCCAGGCTAGCCTGATCTTTACCTGGAAACAGGTTGCCAGCCTAGATGCACCATTGGTTTGATCCAACATGGCTGCCATCATGGAAAGGGCAATGTGCACCAAAGTAGCTAAATCATCTCTCAACAGCAGCTGCTGGGACTGTTGTCTCCTTGTGGAAGAGGCAACCTGGGAAGCTATTTCTTGTAGTTAAAGACAATGCCCTTGCCTGGGTGACACAGGCTAGCCTGATCTCATCAGGTCTTGGAAGCTAAGTAGAGTCAGCCCGGCCAAATCACCTCTGTTTGTCTTTTGCCTTGAAAACCCAATTGGGTCTGCATAAGTTGGCTGCAACTGGATGGCATTTTCCATCACCAAAGTCATGCCAGAATTCCATGTAAGTCATCTAGAGGTTGCCTGGTCTGATCCACAATAGCTGCTGTTGTGTAGTTATCTGGGTG
The DNA here is from genome assembly GCF_001447785.1 of Gekko japonicus. NCBI lineage: Eukaryota > Metazoa > Chordata > Lepidosauria > Squamata > Gekkonidae > Gekko > Gekko japonicus. The sequence goes on from NW_015159769.1 coordinate 340,454, forward strand.
GCATTTCTTGCTCACGCTAGAATGGGGGAAAGGCTCAGTTCTGATCATCAGCAGGCAGGACACAAATGCCCATGGAAGGATGTAGGGCTGCCAGCAGACTCACAACCCAGCAGGTATTGTGTGAAGGTACTGAGTGTACAAACCAGTGTCTCCAAGTGGGCTGCAGCCATTTCCACCATCACTGCAGCTCAAGAAAGGGCCATTGCCATGGTACAAATTGCGTAAGCCCACACATACGGTGGTGAAAAGCGCCACCGGGTTGCATCCAATTTATAATGACCTTGTAGCGTTTTCAAGGCAAGAGATGAACAGAAGTGGTTTGTCATTACCTGCCTCTGCATAGTGACCCTGGATTTGATAGTCTCCCAATCCAAGTAGTAACCTGGCTTTGGCCCTTTCCACACTATCCTTTTAATCCATGTTCACCATGGTGTCCTCCAAGCAATTCTGCTCCAAAATTGAATTCGACCTTATTTGTAATCCAGTTTTCCCCCAATCTGCACTAAAATCGAGTTCAACCTTCTTTTTATTCTGGGTTCCCCCTCCCATTCTGCATTACATTCCCTCCCTTCAGTGGTCAGCCCGGTTTCAGCCTGCTCTTGCCCCAGGTTATTTGGATGCCGTTTTGCCGTGGACTTAAATTGCCTCGACTCCAACACTGAGAAAATCAGGAGTGGCAGGCAACTGTGGAAAGGACCTTAGTTTCCAGTATGATGATGATTGTTGTTGTTGTTGTTGTTGTTATTGTTGTTGATGATGATTTGATTTATATCTCACCCGCCCTCCCCACCGGGGCAGGCTCAGGGCAGCTTACAACATTCATAAAGTACAACTACAGTTAAAGACATCATCAGCATATAATAACTTAAAATTAACCATAATTTAAACCATATAAAACGCAGAAACTTATCAAGTAATAGGAGCAATAGTTTTTTATGATGTAACTTGGGTAATTCTTGGATGGTTATTCTTTCACACCAGCTCCTTTCTCCTTGTTATATGGCAGGAATGGCTGAGGACACGATGGTAGGACCACAGGCACAGGCTGGAGGCAAAGATGGCAAAGCCAGGGCACAGGGGCACTCCTCGGTGTATGGTGCGGCTCCTAGTCGAACACCTGGTGGAAGAGCTCCGTCTTGCAGGCCCTGCGGAACAAGATCAGGCTAGGTTGGACCATCCAGTTCAGGGCCATATGTGCAGCCACACATTCTCAGGTTCAACAGCAAGTGAATCTCCACACACGATTCCAGGGAAATGTTATGCTTTATTAGATTACAGGTCCGTTGCCATGGTCTATAGGGATATTGTTAGGAATGACAATGGGGCGGATGCATCTCTTCATATAGCATGATGCTGCAAATAGCTAAGCAAATGAAATCCAAGCACGTGTGCAAGAATTCTCCCCGCAGGACGTTACATAATGAATGGGAGAGTTTCTGTGCCTCATGAGAGCAGAAAGATTCACACCAACGGTGGAACGCAAGCCCTCCCTCTTCCTCAAGGAAGGTGGAACGGTGGAACGCAAGCCCTTCCTCAGATAACCCAGTCTGGTAGCACCAGTTCGCACGGTCTCAGGAGCGGCTCCCTATCGCTGTTTACAGCAAACAAGCAAAGCCAGCGAGCAAGCATGTGCTGTAGCGCCACAGTCAGGAAAGGACACATACATATGAAAAATGGCAGCTAGCTGACACACATATAGGTTTCATTATATCTGACATGCATATTCATACATTCCCTGTCGAGTTGTGAGCCCACCAGTCTCCTCCCTCCCTGCTTCTATTGGCTTTCGTGTCGGGACTGCCAAGCACATGTACTGACCCAACAAGATGAAATCAAGGACCTAGTTTTAATATATGCGATTATCAACGTAATTAAGACATGTTCTCATTGGGAAAACCCACAGTGCTTTACTAAACCGCTGGCAAAACAGGATGTCATCCCTGGACACATTAGGGTAGTATCTTCTCGGCCTTTTTGATGTTTAACGTGTGCCCCATTTGAGACAAGAGGAACTGAACGAGTAAGCAAGATGAGCTCTTAAATCTGTAGATGTGTCACGGGTGGTGAAAGCAGTCGGGTGTTTGAAGAGGCTATCTAATGAGCTGAGTCTTGGTAAATCTCCCACCTTTCATGTTTAAAGACACTTTCCAGTGAATGAGTGTAGAAAATATATCCTGTCTCATTTGCATGTATCTCTGCAGAAAGTATTGGGTTTTTTCCCCCAACATGGGATAGCTACTCCTATGCCACTTTTTAATTACCACCCCCCCCAATATATATATAATTGGAATCTCTCTCTCTTTCTCATACATCGTTACAACAATCCGCTTCCAGATAGCAACGAATTCTGAAGGCATGGATCTGAGCATTCCTCTAATGATAGTGTTCTAGTAAAAAGAGAGAAGGAGAGAGGGAGAGGAGAGCTCCTATAATATCGCTACAGTAATCGCTGCGGGTGGGAGGAAGTGCTAGATAGCACGTGAAAGCGGGTTTCGAGTGTATGATTAACTAATAATATAGCTAAGGGATTATAAATGATGGAGTGTTTATCCAGGATGCTTTTCTTTTTTCTGCTGCTGAATTGCAAAGCATATTTAAACTCGGCTTTTGTTAGGATTCCTTTCAATGCTTGGAATTAGATGCAGCGCAAAGAGATTTTGCTTTAGGCAACGTACTGTGCTGTTCTGCAAAACTGCACCCACCCCCCGGAAAAAAAATCTGGAGGCATTTCTCCTTTCCCCCCACTTTATAAAAATGTAATAATTAATGTCATGCTTTTATCCCATCCTCGTTTTGAAAGAGTTATTTCTGATTTTACACAGGTTGTTTTTTAGGGGTTTCCCATTTTTTTTTAAAAAAATACATCTGCATGTTTTATATTGCAACTTTAAAATGCGTTTTTAATGGCTCTCCCCACATTTTTTATAAATTGGATGCTTATTTAAATTTGCTTCTCTTCTGCTTTTGCTGCTGATCTTGTTTGGTTTTTTACTGTTTTCTTTCACATTGTAAGTGACCTATCAGATATTTATATGAAGAGGCAGGGCACAGATATCATACCCATCAAACAAATTAATAACACACACAAGTAAATGACATCCAGCTAATGGCTGGCTAAATAATTTCATTCACATTCCAAGATTAATTGCAATGAAATCTGGTGGCCAGATGCAAAATATAGCTATCAAGTTAACCAGCTAGAAGGATCATATACAAATAGAAGGGGATGTTAAACTTGAGCAGATAGGTAACAGCTGTACCAGGGATGCTTTATTAAATTGTCAGTTGTCTTAAAAAGAAACAGAACATAAGACGAGCCATGCTGGATCAGAGCCAGTTTGGTGTAGTGGTTAAGTGCACGGACTCTAATCTGGGAGAACCGAGTTTGATTCCCCACTCCTCCACTTGCACCTGCTGGATGACCTTGGGCAAGCCATAGTTCTGGCACAGGTGCTCTTGAAAAAGAGCAGTTTCTGTCAGAGCTCTCTCAGCCCCACCTACCTCACAGGGTGTCTGTTGTGGGGAGGGGAAGGGAAAGGAGTTTGTAAGCCACTCTGAGACACCTTTGGGTAGTGAAGGGCGGGGTATAAAGCCAGTCTCTTCTCTCTCTTCTCTACTAGTGGTCCATCTCGTCCAGCCTCCCATTTCACAGAGTGGCCAACCAGTTCCTCTGAAGGGCCAACAACAAGGCATAGAGGCCGAGGCCTTCCCCTAATTTTGCCTCCTGGTCTGGGATTCAGAGGCTTAGTGCCTCTGAATGTGGAGGTTCCCCTCAGTCAACATGGCTAGTAGCCATTGATAGACCTGTCCTCCATGAAACGATCTAATCATCTTTGAAAGGTGTTTATTCCTGTGGCCATCACTGCATCCTCTGGCAGTGAATCCCACATTTCAATCACTGTCTGATTTCTAAGAGTGATTTCTAATCGGCAAGGTAGATCCTACGAAGGCTTTCAAGAGACTGTTTCCCATAACTGACTGACATGACGTGATAAAGGGATATGCAGTAAACATTTTACTAATGAAGATCTGACTCGAATCACGCCCTATTTGGTAATACCGGGAAGGTTCCTAACCCAACCTAAATTATCTGATATTTAGGAGTTGGAAGAAGTCTTTGTCCTGACCTGGATGGCTGAGGTTAGCCCAATCTTGTCAGTTCTTGGAAGCTAAGCAGTGTCAGCCCTGGTTAGTACTTGGGTGGGAGACCACCAAGAAGTCCAGGGTTGCTGCACAGAAGAAGGCAATGGCAAACCATCTTGAATTTCTCTCGAAAACCCAAAGGGGTCGCCGTAAGTCAGCTGCAACTTGATGGTACCTTCTACCTCCAAGAAGTCTTTGGGTGATAAGGGTGGTGGAGAACCCCATGTCTCTGATTGGAAGCACTTTCAGGAGGGGGAAAGGATCACTGTCTACTTAAGAGGAGTCAACAATGGCCTGACCCTTTAAGGGTTTGCCATCTACTGCCTAGCTGAGCAGCAGCAATGAGGATGCATAGAAGGAACTACAGGTGTCAAAGGAACTGACTCTACCTCCGTGGGGAAAGGACTTCCTCTCTGGGATGCCAGAAGAGTAACTGGGCATGGGCCATGGAGCACACTTTATCTTCTGCTAAAGCTACTGTTTGCGCAAGTGCTCACTGAAAATCAAATTTTCAGAAGCTTCCTCCTCCTCCTCCTCTACAGTTCAAGGAAACTGACTTTCCTAAGTATAACTCAACCCTTATTAAAGAGTCCCATTCACCCTGGTTCAAGATTGCTCCAATTCAGTGCTCAAAACTGCCATATGCTGAGTAGGGTTGCCAGCCTCCAGGTGGGGCCTGGGGATCTCCCGCTTTGACAGTTGATCTCCAGCTGACAGAGATCAGCTCCCCTGGAGAAAATGGCTGCTTTGACGGGTGGACACTATGGCATTGTACCCTGCTGAGGCCCCTCCCTTCCCCAAACCCCACCCTCTCCCGGATCCACCCCCGAAGTCTCCAGGTATTTTCCAACCCAGACTTGGCAACTCTAATGCTGAGTGATATTATTGGTCGGTCAAAGTCAGTATTATCTTCTCTGACCAGCAGCCCTGGAGGGTCTCCAGTAGAGGTCTTGCTCATTCTACTGGAGATACCTTCTGAATGCACAGCAGATGCTTCTCTGCTGAGCTGCAGACCTTCAGCAGTATTACTGCAGAAGTCATAGGCCACACCAGCCTGCCGGGCAGCAAAAGTCTCCTCAATGTTCAGTAAATATATATTTTTAGAAAACCCCAAATTAAGATCTTAGCCTTTGTTACTGACAGAAATTCCTCCGCTCTCCTCCCAATGCTTTTTGCTCATTCCCCATTCAGTGGTACATTTGCTGCCCTCGGGCTTTCCTTTGCCGCCTTCTGATGTGAAGTTTTTTGAATTCTTGGAGCATCTGGCAAGGGAAATTGGGGAGTGAGACACTACCTCACTCGAGTGCAGACACAATCAGATTTCTTGGGCTGTAATTTCATTTGCTTCAAAGGCCGCCTTAATCAGCAAGGCATGTTACTCACCAACCAAGACTCCCCCCCCTCCAAGCGTAATGTGCTCTTGACCTTGAGTGTTAATTGGATCTGTGTGATCAATGCCCAACCCCAGAGAGGCCCTGAGCTTTGAAACCAGAGGAACATACAAAAGATCATCAAGTAAATATTTAAAACAACAGAATGGACGTTTTATAGGTGAGAAGAAAATGGAGAAACGGTGCCATCTTCCATTGTTGCATTTCATATTTTTAAATGTTGAAATGTTACTTCCATAAAATGAGAAAAAGCAGCTGTGAAGAAAAAGATAACTTGTGTAGCGACATCTTGGGCCTATTTGTCAGACGTATACCCAACTGAGTTCAGTGGGACTTGCTCCCTAATAAATGAGGCTGGGAATACAATTTTATTAACCATGTCAGGGGTCACCAGCCTTGTTGAACCTGTGGCCAGTTTTGGAATTTTCACATGATAACAGAAAGGCTGCCTTGGAGGAGAACCAACCAGAAAATGTCTGCCATGAGGCTCCATCCAATAAAAGGGGATGCTCCCATCGAGTTACTGTAGTTTCCAGTAATTCCTAGAGCTACATGGGCTGTGGTCACATGGAGCATTAGCCACACTACAGAGTCGGAAGATAGGCGGATTTTCTGGGTGCGATCACACCGCAACATCTGGGAAGCGTAGAAGAAGGCTGCCTTGGAGGAGAACCAACCAGAAAATGTCTGCCATGAGGCTCCATCCAATAAAAGGGGATGCTCCCATTGAGTTACTGTAGAGTTTCCAGTAATTCCTAGAACTATATGATGTTACTTCTGGGACAAAACGTGGAGCTCCTGACATTTTGTGGTTTTGCCATAGAAACGTATAGTTTTACCACAGAGTTTCCACTGATTCTTAGACTGATATGGTGTCATTTTTTTATTACTCCTGGAAGTGACATCATGACATTCAGTTGTGCACCAACCCATGTCCCCCCAAGTTTCTACTGGTTGCCTGGCAACCTACACTCAAGTAAACAAGGACCTCCTATACTAAGAACATAGATGCAACTCCAGAAGAAGAGGAGGAGGAGTGTGGATTTATACCCTGCCCTTCTCTACTTGAAGGAGTCTCAAAGCAGCTTACAATCCCTTTCCCCTCCCCACAACAGACACCCTGTGAGGTTGGTGGGGCTGAAAGAGCTCTTTCGAGAATTGAGAGAATAGCTCTGAGAGAACTTGTGACTGACCCAAGGTCACACCAGCAGCTTCATGTGGAGAAGTAGGGAGTCAAACCTGGTTCTCCCAGATTAGAGTCCGCGCTCCTAACCACTACACCAAACTGGACAGATTGATGTAGGGGCAGCGGTTCCTCTTCTGTTTCCCTTTTTCATTTTGTGGGTGGACAGTTGACAGTAAGCCACAATCCTCCCACACTTCTCATGCCTGACTGTTCTTTTTTATTGTTCTATAGAAACTTGATACATATAACAAAGCAAATCAAGTGTATAAGTACAATTTAGAAATTACATAGAATCCATCTGAGTGATCATATCCTTCCAGTGTTCTTCTAGTTTATAAATATCTTGGTTCTTCTGAAAAGCTGCAAGCTTAAACAAAGTCCTTAGCTTTCCCCAACCTACACCATTGTCTCATCCACGCATTGTTTCCAGAGTTTTCAGAGTTTTTCAAAAAACAAAACAAAAAACCATGACTGCCAGCGGCCTCCAAGGAATACCAGGGTCATGATGCAGAGGCAGGCAATGGCAAACTACCTCTGAAAGGTCTCTTGCCTTAGAAAAACACACAAGACTAGCTCACAATCTAGAGGACCATAACGCTAAAGAGACAGAACTTCTGAATGCCAGACAATCTTAGTATCTCCTGGCTATTCTACCCACAACGCCATATGATAATAATAAAATTTTGTGCCTCCTATGAATTCAGGCTGCCAGATATAATTCTCTCCTTTCTTCCGCCCTGTGTGGTAGATTTGGCTTAGAGACACAGTGACTGGCCAAAGGCTACCTAATTAGTTGCATGACTTCTGGTTAGTTGAAGCCACTCCTCCCCAGTCCTGTTCTCACAGTCTAACCACTATAGCACGCTGGCTCGCAGGTCTCTGTATTGAGCAGCACACTTACAAAGAGAAAAACCACAGGATGCAGACCTGGTGGCCCAGGCTAGCCCGATCTTATCAGATCTCAGAAGCCAAGCAGGGTTGGTCCTGGTTAGTACTTGGATGGGAGACCAGGAAGAAGGTCCCGGGTTGCTACACAGAGGTGGGCAATAGACCAGGAAGAAGGTCCCGGGTTGCTACACGGAGGTGGGCAATAGGAAAATCTCTGAACATCTCTTGCCTTGAAAACTTAGGATCACCTTAAGTTGGGTTCCACTTGATGGCGCTTTCCTCCCCCCCAGACTTGAATGGAACTAAACCATAACAGAAGTTTGGAGCACTGCAACCAATTTTTAGTCCTCTACAAAGGCCATAAAGAAGCAGAAAGACACCCAAATTATAGCTCCTACCCATTCCTTGTCTTGGGAAACTATTCTGTGAATAATCAGGAATTCTCACAGGAAGACAAACTTTTAGCATGTCAACTCACCTCTTCATGAGTTGACAGAATGTCTTACTAGATATACAGAAGCAGATTGGTGTGATATAATACTGTGTAGCCATGTGGTAAATCACTTGTATGTTGGGAAACAACACAATGTTCTGTTGCTTGGGGTAAATGAAATTAGATGGATGAACCCAAATTGAACTTGCCCATTTTCTCTCTGGGAAGGGGGAAAGTGCTTATTTCTCTCATGAGCATCTTAATGTCTTCAGAATTAAAACTTTATTCTTTGTCTTTTCTCCCTTTATTGAGTTGTCAAGAAGACACAATGAAAGAGACTTTGTTTGGGAGCCTTCAAGAGGAAACCAAACTGGTGATGTAATGGATCAACCCCAGGAAACAATTACAAAATCATTTTTACTAAACGTTTTATGACTCTGCATTTGCATCTGGGGAATATTAGAGTAAATATAGCATGAGGAAATTTGTCTTAATTTCATGTTAATGGAAAAATCAATTCAGTTCTAATTATGTTATGATTTATAATATACGATCCGGCAGTTCCTTAAATGCTTTGATTAGGTTGTTCAATTGTTGATTCCCCCCCTCAACCTAAATAAGATTAATTCTGTTTCTAATCACACATTGAAAAGCATAAATCTATTGGCAGCAAAATCTAGTTAACTGCGAGGAAGCTGAAGGGAAAAAAAGAGAGAGACGAAAGTATTAATTGTGGTATTTGCTATGTGAATGTTCAAATAGGCCAGTCTGGGAGGACATGGCAACAAAACCATGCTAGACCCCAGAAGCATCCTAGAAGGAACTTGTACGGCCTATCAGGCTAGCAGTTGGGAGTGCTGACAATGTTTCAGCCTCAAGCTGCAAAGTAGGGATGAAGCAAATATTCCATATTTTGTTTCTCTTTATATTCATTCTTCATCAGTGGTTTCAGTTCCCTTCTTGTTGCTGTTGGTTTTCTAAATTTCTTTGCACTGTGTGAAGATGTTATAAGGTTTTTTGATCGATTTCATGGAGGTTAGTCCACCTTTCAGGATTTTCTTTTCTTGTCACAATACAATTTCCTTCCTACTTCACTGCACCAAGGTTCCCAGAGAGAAATTAAAAAGAGCAAACCAGGTTCAAGGGGATAGGATCCGGGTCTGAGTAGAATCCACCCGAGATTGGATTGATAACTGAAGTAAAATAACTGAGGTAAATATAACTGAAGTAAACTTGACGGGGATGAGAGGGTTTCTTTTTAAAATTGAAGAAGAACAAAGTTTTATCAGGAAAAAACCCCACAACTGAGGTAAATATTAACATTTAAGCAGGAGGTGTGGAATGATAGGTTTTGCAGATTATATGCCTCAGGAAAACATTCTCTCAGGCAGGTTTATAACATATCACCACACCAGTCTGCTGCAATTAACTACACACCTGTGTGAGCTGGAGGCTAAAAAACTCTGAGCTAGCTCACACTAACTCAGCTTAGAGGGAACACTGATCACCACACCAGTCTGCTGCAATTAACTACACACCAGGTCCAGGAAAAACCTGCTGACCTACTGTAATACCTTAGTACACTCGGTTCCCTCAACAAGGACCCTTAATCAAAGATCTGAAATCCCCTCAGCTCTTTAATACACACTGTTGTTAGACTAACCCTCAAAACCTAACTTCTTCTGACTAACAACCTCCCTGCCTCATCAGATCTTAACTTTTCCCAATATAGCTCCTATTGGCTGATCAAGAGCTCTGCTCCGATTGGCTGCTAAGTCTCTGGGGTAGATTTCTGTGCCTTATCTGCCACAGGTATATATACGTCTTAATCAAAGATCTGAAATCCCCTCAGCTCTTTAATACACACTGTTGTTCGACTAACCCTCAAAACCTAACCTTCTGACTAACAACCTCCCTGCCCCATCAGATCTTAACTTTTCCCAGTATAGCTCCTATTGGATGATCAAGAGCTCTGCTCCGATTGGCTGCTAAGTCTCTGGGGTAGATTTCTGTGCTTTATCTGCCACACGTATATATACGTATGATGGACAATGAGGATTTATTAAACCACAATGAACACTGAAAAGCATGTATATTGTAGGGGGGAAATGAGTGCAAGAAAACACGGGGGGTCATCAGTGAAAAGCACTGAGGGCAAACTGAGGATCTGCAGTGGGAGGGGGAATTGGCAGAAACTGCTGCCCCCTCCTTCCAAAAACTAAAACACCATTAAATCTTCAGACCTGCACAGATCGGAAAATTGGTATTTCAGCGATTGACCCAAGTGCTGCATGACGGAGTGAGCTCCCATCTCTGGCCCCAGCTCCTTCCAACCTAGGAGTTCGAAAGCAAGAAACTGCAAGTAGATCAATAGGTACCACTTTGGTGGGAAGGTAACAGTGTTCCGTGCACCTCGGTGTTTAGTTATGCCGGCCACATAACCATGGAAATGTCTTTGGATAGCGCTGGCTTTTTGGCTTGGAAATGGAGATGAGCACCGCATCCCTAGAGTTGGATTAGACTGGCTTTCGAGCAAGGGAAACCTTTACCTTTACATCGTATTTTGATTACTGCAGGACATGTAGGTAGACAACTATGGGTAAGATAAGCATGATGGATGAAAGTTGGAATTCACCACAAGATAGTTCAGATAACGTTAGAAGGGCATAGTACTGACTTTAGGAATACCAGTTGTGGGTAAGGTTGCCGACTCTGGGTTGGGAAATGTCTAGAGATTTGGGGGTTGGAGCCTGGGGAGGGCAGAGTTTGGGTAGGGAGGAACCTGGTGGGGTATAATACCATATAGTCCACCTTCCTAAGTGGCTTCTCATTTAATTACCATATTTGTACATTGCTTTTTAGCCATAACACACAGAGCAGCTTACAGAATGAAAGACAAAAATAGAATCAAACAATTCAAATCAGGAACAGAAAGAGCAAAAGGAAGATTTTCAGTCTCTTCTCTCAGTTTACTGGAGCCACATTCCCAAAAGCTTATTGTAACAAAACTATTTTACCTACCTCTGAAAAAAACCAAATGAAGAGAATATCTCACAGTATCGGGGCAACCACTGAAAAGTGGATGCCAGTCTTGAACCCTAAAACAGCATACCCTGATAGGCTTTCATTGACAGATCTCAATCCTTAGGTACAATTGAAGACACAAGATGAAGCAATCTTTCTGAAGCTACGTAGGTACAGTGCTTAGATGAGAGATCTCCTAGGAATCTGTTCTTCACCACCTTGAATTCCACAGTGGAACAAAAGTGGTAACTGAATGCAATACATAAGTAATCATAGAAGCATGGGAGAGTCATACAGGCTTTCCTCGTTACTGAATGGGAACAACAAAAACACTAAACCATCAGTGCAGAAGAAGAAGCGGAGGCTGGACGACCATCTTTCGGGTATGTTTTAGGGCTACCTTTCAGCTATGCTCCTGCAGAGTGCAGCGGGTTGGACTAGATGACCTGCAAGGTCCCTTCCAACTCTAGCATTCTATGATTCTATGATCACCTTAGTCCAAACGTTCTCAGACTTTTTGAAGAACTTCTAAACTCACTTTACTTTTCAGAACCCACATGGAACTACTTTTCTACTTTTCTCGTTCCCAGAATAACATGGAAGAATCTCACATCTATCGAAGCTGAACATCTTTATATTTTCAAGATGGGTAGCCGTGTTAGTCTGTCTGTAGCAGTAGAAAAGAGCAAGAGTCCAGGAGCATCTTAAAGACTTAACAAAATATGTGGCAGGGTAGGAGCTTCCATGAGTCACTGCTCACTTCTTCAGATACTTGAAGTATCTGAAGTATCTGAAGAAGTGAGCAGTGACTCACGAAAGCTCACACCCTTCCACATATTTGTTAATCTTTAAGGTGCTCCTGGACTCTTGCTCTTTTCTACCTTTATATTTTATTACTCATTTTTGGTATCTATCATTATAGAGTGTCAACTCAACAAGCAACAAGCTACTTGTCATAGGGTGGGAAATACCCTGAAGTTTTTCCGACGTAGAGCCTGGGGTGGCAGGGTTTGGGGAGCAGCGGGACTCCAATGGGTTTAATGCTATATATCCACCTTCCAAAGCAGCCGTTTTCTCCAGTGGAACTGATCTCAGTCGCCTGGAGATCAGTTGTAATCCTAGGAGATCTGTAGCCACCATCTGGAGGTTGGCAACCCTATTTCATGGCTGATTGGCACATTCCTCGAACGCAATGACTTGGCAACAGTGATCCACGCGATGGTCACCTCGAGACTGGATTACTGCAATGCCCTCTACATGGGGCTGCCCTTGTCCCAGATCCAGAAGCTGCAGCCAGTGCAGAATGCGGTGGCAAGGCTGTTCCTGTGTTGTCCTGCGTGGGAACACATCCAGCCCGCCCTAAAATAACTGCACTGGCTGCCTATAGCGTACCGGATTTGGTTCAAGGTGCTGGTTATTACCTTTAAAGCCCTTTATGGCCAGGGACCTGCATACCTAAGGGACCGCCTTTCCCCATATGTCCCCCAGAGAGCACTGTGATCTGGGACCCAGAACCGGCTGGTCTTCCTGAACATTAAGGAGGCCAGGCTTGTGACAACAAGGGCCAGGGCTTTCTCAGCGGCGGCTCCATTCTGGTGGAATGAGCTCCCGGAGGAGATCAGGGCCTTGCGGGACCTGTTACAGTTCCACAGGGCCTGTAAAACGGAGCTCTTCCACCAGGACTTTGGAGCTGCCACCACCACTGCCACCACTGCCACCTGACAGTTTGGGGGAGCGAGCCCAACCCCCGGGTTCCCCCCAAGAATAGCCTGACCCGAGTGCCTGGGACATCTGAACACGACTAAGAAGCGGATTGTACGGTGAGGAATCAGATACTAGCACTTTATTATGGTATATAGTTGTGTTTTTAAACTTTGTATGACTGGATTTTATATGGTATATTGAATTATTATATTGTATTGTTTTATATTGTGCTGTAATAGGGTTGCCAAGTCGTTTTCGAGCTCCAGCGGGGGACTCCTGTCCAGTGTCTGGAGCGCGCGAGCACCGCACGCACGTCACCCCGGAAGTGACATGACGACGCCGGGCACGCTGGGGTGGGGGCACGACCATCCGAGGGAAAACCATAGAGTTTTCCCTCGGATGACTGTGGCCCCACCCCCAGTGTGCCCGGCGGCGTCACGTCACGTCCAGGTGACGTGCACGTCGGGGTGGGGTTCCCCCTGGGGCCCAATCCGCCGCCGGCGGGGAACAGGCCTCTGGGGCGGGGGTTTCCCCGCCACCCGGGGGGACTTGGCAAGCCTAGCTTTAAGCCTCCCTGAGGGAGGGCAGGGCAAAAATCTAAATAAATAAATAAATAAATAAATCCTGCAGACACAAACCCAAACTTGGTACTGATTCTCCTCTCCAAGCACACTCTGTTTCTTTCCCTCCCTCCTAGCCTCTCAGCTTACCTTCAAGCGGGTCACAACCCTCATTATGTGTCCTAACCAGTGTTCCCTCTAAGCTGAGTTGGTGTGTGCTAGCTTACAGTTCTTTCTTTCTTTCTTTCTTTCTTTCTTTCTTTCTTTCTTTCTTTCTTTCTTTCTTTCTTTCTTTCTTTCTTTCTTTCTTTCTTTCTTTCTTTCTTTCTTTCTTGGATTTTTATCCTGCCCTCCTGGCCCAGGGCGCCTCAGGGCAGCTTACGATCAGAATAAAATCCCGACAATACAGTAGAATAAAATCACATCAGTTAATATAAATACATGTTAAAACCAAGACATAATAAAGTGCGTTAGCCTCCGGCTCACACATTTTTGTCTTCGCTCAGGGAGGATGGCTCCAGAGCAAACTAATTTATCCAGCAGCCAAATCACTCGCTCACAACTTTCATGCCAGTCGCTCACAAAGTAGAATTTTTGCTCACAAGACTCCACAGCTTAGAGGGAGCATTGGCCCTGATCCATAGTTTGAGAACCATTGGAGTGATCATCACCCACTCTGCACTTCTTAGTTTTCCTTCTAGGATCGACTGTTTAAAAACCACAAGTTGGACCATGAATATTTTGAAAATATAAACACATTGAGGAATTGTAGATCACTCATATGCAGGAATTTACTGTACTCTCAGAATGCTTTCCTTCTCTTATTGAGACCTGCATTGTTTGTACCTATAACCTCTAACAACGTGCACAAGCGGGGGTTGTTAATACGACACAGGGAAGTTTCAGTTCATATTTTCTCTCCATTCCCGGCCAAAGATTTAATGGGAAAAAACCAGTGACCTGTTGAAATCTTAGGTTAAGTAAATTGTTACTTTCTCTTAGAAATCTGCAGACAGATGTCTGTTTCCTTTGTGTCATTCTCTTGCCCTGGATTCATACAATGAGGTGTAATGAACATTGCTAGTGCCTGACCCAAGAAATCACATATTTATGTGTTTGAAAACATTGTGAGAAATGCAATTTGTTCCGGTCAGTAGAAATTCAACCTCTATGCTCTTAGTTTCTCCAAGTATATCCACCTAGATGATTATTTTTGAGTGCGTGGACCACCTCTGCTGCATAAAGGAAGTGGAATTCCTTCAGGCTAGTTGAGATTTGGTTCTTTCTTCTACAGAAGAGAAGTAGGTTTTTATACCCCACTTTTCTCTACCCTAAGGAGTCCTATAGAATCAGAGTTGGAAGGGACCTCCAGGGTCATCTAGTCCCCTGCACAATGTCGGAAATCCACAAATACCTCCCCCCCCCATATTCAGTGACCCCTGCTCTTTACCCAGAAAGGGGGGGTGGGCTCCAGGATCCCTGGCCAAATTGGCCTGGAGAAAAATTGCTTCCTGACCCCAAAGAGGTGATCAGCATTTCCCTGGGCGTGTAAGAAAGGGCCATGAGAACTAAGCACTGATGCAACCCTTCCTGCCCTCCCTTCTCGTAATCTTCCTAAATTCACAGAATCAGCATGGCTGTCAGATGGCCATCTAGCCTCTGTTTGAAAACCTCCAAAGAAGGAGATCCCACCACCTCCTGAGGAAGCCTGTTCCACGGAGGAACTGCTATAACTGCCAGTAAGTTCTTCCTAATGTTTAGCCAAAAACTCTTCTGATTTAATTTCAACCCATTGGTTCTGGTCCAACCTTCTGGGGCAACAGAAAACAACTCTGTACCATCCCCTATATGACAGCCCTTCAAGTACTTGAAGATAGTTATCATATCACCTCTCAGTCGTCTCCTCTCCAAGCTAAACATACCCAGCTCTTAAAACTTTTCCTCATAGGACTTGGCCTCCAGACCCCTCACCATCTTCATTGCCCTTCTCTGGACACATTCCAGCTTGTCGATATCCTTCTTAAGTTGTGGTGCCCGAAACTGAACACAATACTCTAGGTGAGGTCTAACCAGAACAAAGTGGTTTACAATCCCATTCCCTCCCTCTCCCCACAACAGGCACCTTGTGAGGCAGGTGGGAATGAGAGAGCTCTGAGAAAACTGTGACTGGCCCAAGGTCACCCAGCAGGCTTCATGTGAAGGGGTGGGGAATCATACCAGCTTCTCCGGGATTCAAGTCTGCCGCTCTTCACCACTGTACCACACTGTCTCCCAAGTAAAACAGTGAACAGAACAGTAGAAGACGAGACTTGCACCGATACAATGTCGCTGCAGACTCCTAATCCATATACAGAAGTTTAGAAGATAGTGGCGATCAATAAAAAAAAAGAGAGGTAAACATTATCAGCTGGACTATGATGGATGGCATTGCCCTCTGCTCCATCGTTTTCTTCCCACATGATTGCTGCAGCTATTGGGAAAATGGTGTTTTTGTTACAACCTGCTCCAAATTTCCTAAGATGAATGGTAGCTCATATTCTATAGAGCAGAAGAAATGACAGAGACTGGCTCCTCGCCCACAGTCACAAAAGTGTATTCAGATCTCCAGCTCACCCATCAACGTACACTGAAAAGACAAGGAGCGTCCATTCTTTTAAAATCTTAAAAGCAAAATGACAAGGGACCCAGGACTCGGGAGTTCCATGAAAAATGGCCTGTACAGTTGTAGCATGTGGGGTTTGAGAGCCTGTTTGGTGTAGTGGTTAGGAGCACGGACTCTATTCTGGGAGAAACGGGTTTGATTCCCCACTCCTCCACGTGCAGCTGCTGGTGTGACCTTGGGTCAGTCACAAGTTCTCATGGAGCTGTTCTCTCACAAGCAGTCCTCGAAAGAGCTCTCTCAGCCCCACCTTCCTCACAGGGTGTCTGTTGTGAGGAGGGGAATGGAAAGGAGATTGTAAGCCGCTCTGAGACTCCTTCAGGTAGTGAAGGGCGTGGTATAAATCCAATCTCTTCTCTCTTTCCCCTCTTTATTTTATTTCTTTATTAAAACTTCTATACCCCGCCTTTCCTTGTGGTTCAAGGTGGCTTATAATACCTTTTCCTTGCTCCCACTGGCCAATCCCTTTGACAGAAATGTGGCAGAATGTATCACATCACCATTCAAGGTAAGAGAAGCTATATGTTAAAAGAGACGGGAGAAGTCTGAAACAGGTTGGGATGCAGCCGTGCTTTCGACAGCATTCCCACGCCAAGCGTCATGGGTACTTTCACGCAGACTGTGAGTATGACAAGGTGGCTTAGAGCATTAAGGGTTTAAAAGCATTAAGCATGCTCCTGTACGTGCTCTACCGAGCGTGCTTATTATCGTGTAACAAATCTGCTCCGTTTGATAGCATTTGCTGAGGTTAATTTATCTTATGTTTCTGCCAAAGCACAGAAATGGCTGGGAAAGTCCACGGGCAGATTTATCTTTCAATTTTCTTCCTCTTAAATTAATAATATTCTAATTCTGACTTCCCCCCCTCCCCTTCCCCACCTGGTGTGACTCCATCTTGTGTGCAGATCAGAATGCCTTTTCCCGAGTACACATCACAAGCTTCCAACAATGAAACATACATTTCACTGTAAGATTAAAGATGAATAGTTTTGAAAGGAGATATACACACCAGTTTCCCATGGAGAATCTGAAGAAGTGATAATAAGGTTGGTTTCCATACATTTTGTATCACTATTTGCTAAAATGGGGGGCCTAACATCCCAACACTCATTACAAAATCACCTCCTTCTATGAGAAATATCTCTGGATAATAGATGTTTTTTTTTTGCCAAAACAAAACACTTATTTGTTCAGGCTATGGAAGCCATTAATTATTTACACCTTTCCCCCTACCTCTCTGCTAAACCTCTAGTTAAAATTCATGGCCTAGGCGCTCATCAAATATTGATATATTATTTTTTTAAACCAAAGTTGATGCTTTCCCCTTTAACATTATTATAATGAGGGATAAAAATCAAATTGCCTGCACTGAAACTCAATCATTTTCACATGCCATCTGCATTGATCGCTTTTCAAGGTTTTACCATAAATTATTCTATTCAATTAAGTAAACCGCACACATAATGACATTTTGCAAACTAAATAATTTATTGACTAGTTTGAGCGAGGAATGATTGGACTCTAATGCGCCATCATTTTCATAAGCATTAATAGCGACGCGGAGTCCTTCAGCAATGAAAACGGTTGTCAGATTCTTTGTTTGCAAAAGGGGAATTACCTGGGAGATCAACTCTTGCTCACAGAGGAAATAAACAAACTGGTGCCATGGCCATACTCAGAGTTACCTGGTATCTTCTATACAATGTGAGGTACAGGGGGTAAGGTACAGATTCTTCTCTGGCAGCAAAATAATGATAAAATCATTTGAGTACTGCATACTTGGCTACATGCTTGAAATACCCTGATTCTCATACCAAGGATCACATGTACACATGAAGCTGTCTTATGACTCAAACAATGTTGGCAGGGTGTAGATACACAGTAAAAGGGACCACAAGCTGTTCCTTTTATTAAGAAGAGAACAAACTTTGTAAGAAAAAGGAGAGAGAAAAAGAGTGATTAACACATGGAATTCACTGCCACAGGAAGTGGTGGCGGCTACAAGCATGGATGGCTTCAAAAGGGAATTAGATAAGCATATGGAGCAGAGGTCCATCAGTGGCTATTAGCCACAAGGTATAGATAGGGGCTCTGGGGCAAGTGATGCTCTGTCTTCTTGGTGCTTGGGGGGGGGGGTCAACAGTGGGAGGGCTTCTAATATCCTGGCCCCACTGGTGGACCTCCTGATGGCACTGGTATTTCTGGCCACTGTGTGACACAGAGTGTTGGACTGGATGGGCCTTTGGCCTGATCCAACATTGGCGTCTCTTATGTTCTTATGTTCTTAAGTCTAACTGTCTAACTAGCTAGGAGAAGGCCAGTAACTAACAGTTCTCAGCAGGAGCTGGAAAAATCCCAATTGAGCCAATCAGGAGAAAGGAAGGAGACTATTTGAAAATAGTAGGAAGTCCCTAATCTCACTATGCTAACTAGTTGTCCCCTCTGCTGCCCCCTGCAGGATGTTCTTGTCATCTTCTTTATCAATGCACAATAGACCTTGCATATTCCAACAAACCATTGGTCTATCAAGGTCTAGAAGCGTCTCTGTAGGGTCTCAGATGGAGGTCTTTCACATCACCTACTATCTAAAACTTCTAACTGGAGATGTCAGGGATTGAATCTTGGACATTTTGTGCTGAAAGCAGATGCTATACTGCTGAGCCATGTCCCCCCCCCCCATCCCTGCTTGGGCTCTCACCACCTACAACTGACTGGAGCAAGTGGGTACCCTAACCAACCCAGAACACTGATTTTCCCCCCTCCCGAGTATTTTTCAAAATCCAGTCTTGGCCATTGGTACCTACCAAATAGTGGCACTCCACATTCCACTACCTGTGCCTACCCAAGATACCATGAACTTGGGGAGGACTTTTCAATATCACTGTTGCCCTTATAATGCCTAGGTCACTGTGGTTTTTCTAGCCATTTCTTCAAAACATTACTGTAAAATCTAGGAGCTTCTCATAGTGACCTACTGTGGGGAAAATCTCCTGAGCTACCGGAAGTCTCTCCTCATGCTTCCTGATGATCCCCAATTGGATGTTCTCACCTACTTTGTAGTTGACCTTGGACTAGAGAAAGTTGCTCCACCTTTACACCTCCTCCTAATCTTCATGTTGTTTTAACCTCAGCACCCAGATAGCCCTGGAGAATCCTCCTTTGGCAAGCTTTTGACATGCCTCCCGACCTGCTTCCTACAATATCCCCAGTCTCGGTTTACTAGGTGTCACTGTTACCTTAGCAATGGCCTACATGAATGTTCTTCAAGGTTTGAAAATCAACATGCATCCACCTCTCAACTTAGAAACTTAATTTCTCAAGGTCATGAAGAGGGAGCTCAGTCTTGGAGAATGCCCGTGCCCCGGCTGACAACATTTTAATAAGCAACTTCAACAGACAAGAACAGGAACAAAACAAGAGACTTGTCCACTAAAACATTGATTAGATTGTGGAATTTGGCACCACTGGAAATAGTGGTGGCCATGCGCAGAGATTTTAAAAAGGGATTAGCTAGATTTTTGGAGGAAAGGTCCAAAATGGCTGCTATCCATGGTGATAGGGTGGCAGGAGTCGCCACTTCCAGAGAAGAAGAGGAAGAAGAAGGAGGAGGAGGAGGAAAAGGAGGAGGAAGAAGAATGGAGATTCACTCAGAGTCTCAGAGTGGTTTACAATCCCCTTCCCCTCCCCACAACAGATACCCTGTGAGGTATGTGGGGCAGAGAAAGCTCATTCAAGGACTGCTCTTGAGAGAACAGCTCTGAGAGAACTGTGACGGACTCAAGGTCACACCAGCAGCTGCATGTGGAGGAGTGGGGAATCAAACCCAGTACTCCCAGAGTAGAGGCAGGAAACCTCTTAATACCAGTGGTAGGAAGCAACATGAAGGGAAGGCCTTAGCTTCTATGCCATGTCTATTGACCCTCCAGGGCAACTGGTTGGCTAGACTAGTTAGACCACTGGTCAGATCTGACATGGCTGTCCTTGTATTACTGAGTTTTATCAGAGGAAGGTGTCAGGAAAGAGGGACTGTCCCTGGTAAATATGAACAGCTGGAGCATCTAATATTGCGCATGGCTGTGTGAGGGAGACATATTGCCCATTCAAACCCATATCCATAAATATATGCAGATTTTCCACTTGGTTATAATAAATATTTTCTCATGCAGCTTATTTATGTCACATCCTCGGCTAAGACAGTTCATCCCATGATTTAATGCATGAGCAGGCTACGACCATATGCACATACATTGCCTCTTCTGTTTGCTCAGCAGCTGGATGATTGCAAAGCAAAACGGCTCACTCGTAGCACCTCACATTGTGACCTTCACTCACGACATCAGCTGCATGTGGAGGAGTGGGGAACCAAACGTGGTTCTCCCAGATTAGAGTCCACGCTCCCAACCATTACACCAAACTGGCTCTCATGTACAATGACTAAGATACACTCAGGAAGCCGCCTTATACTGAATCAGACCATCGGTCTATCAAGATGAGTGTTGTCTGCTTTGGCTGGCAACAGCTCCCCAGGAAGCCCCCCCCCCAGGAGGTCTTTCCCATCACCTACCACCTGGTCCTTTTAACTGGAGATGCCAGAGACCGAACATGGGACCTTCTGTATGCCAAGCAGAGGCTCTTCCACTGAGCCACAGCTGCTCCCCAGAGAGAGAATACATTATTTCCAAGCAATCTCTATGCCATACCTTTCCCTGAGCATATAAAGAGAATGAGGAGCCCAGCCTCTCGTTTCTTGACCCAGCACAATTGTGCTGTCTCACCATGCACACGAACAGGCGTGCGCTCGCACCTTTCGAGCATTCCCCAAGCGGTGATTTTCCGTAGATTATTACCATACTGTATGTATCAGTCAGCAGGTCTGTTGCCCTAATTAATGTTAATGGGGAATTTTAAAGATGGTCATAAATAATATCACCAAAAAGTCTTTAATCAAAAGTATCGTCCCACAGAGAATTACTTATGCTATCCTCTGCAATTCCCTTCCGTCTCCAACTCAGCAATAATTCGCATGACACTTGTCATCAAGAAGGGCAAGAAACAGAACATCAGAATGTTCCCTCTCTCTTTCTCTCTCCGTCTTGTTTAAAGCCAGCCAGTGAAGCAACTACACTACCATGCTCTCAGTGAAGATAGTTTCAGAGGGTAGCCATGTTCTTGGAGAACAGGTGAGGTGCCAGAAGATTGGAAGTGGGCAAATGTTGTTCCGATCTTCAAGAAGGGGAAAAAGGAGGATCCGGGTAACTACCGACCCATCAGCTTGGCGTCTATGCCTAGGAAAGTTTTAGAAGAAATAATCAAACAGGCAGTCCTTGAACATTTAGAAAGGACGACTGTGATTACTAAGAGCCAGGATGGGTTTCTCAAGAACAAGTCATGTCAAACTAACCTTATACCTTTTTTTTGAGAAAGTTACTACCTTGCTGGATCAGGGGAATGCTGTGGACATAGTTTATCTTGATTTCAGTAAGGCTTTTGATAAGGTTCCACATAATATACCTGTTGAAAAACTGGAAAAATGTGGTTTGGATCCTGTGACTGTTAGGTGGATCTGTAACTGGTTGACAGATTGTACCCAAAGAGTGCTTGTTAATGGTTCCCCATCCTCTTGGAAAGGAGTGATAAGTGGAGTGTCTCAAGGATCTATCCTGGGACCTGTTTTGTTCAACATCTTTATCTATGATTTGGATGAAGGGATAGAGGGAATGCTTATTAAATTTGCTGATGATACTAAATTGGGATGGATAGCAAATACTGAAGAAGAAAGAGTCAGGACACAGGCTGGAAAACTGGGCTAAAAATAAAATGAATTTCAATGGGGATAAATGTAAAGTTCTGCATTTAGGTAGGAAAAATCAAATGCATAAATATAGGATGGGGGAGACTTGTCTTGGCAGTACTATGTGCAAAAAGGATCTAGGGGTCTTAGTAGGCCATGCTCTGAACGTGAGCCAGCAGTGTGATGTGTTAGCTAATAAGGCAAATGTGATTTTAGGCTGTATGAACAGAAGTATAGTGTCCAGATCACGCAAAGTGATGGTATTGCTTTACTCTGCTCTGGTGAGACCTCCCTTAGAGTATTGTGTTCAGTTTTGGGCACCACAGTTTAAGAAGGATATAGACAAGTTGGAACATGGTCCAGAGGAGAGCAATGAAGATGGTGAGGGGTCTGGAGACAAAGTCCTATGAGGAAAGGTTGAAGGAGCTGGGTATGTTTAGCCTGGAGAGGAGACGACTGAGAGGTGATATGATAACTATCTTCAAGTACTTGAAGGGCTGTCATCTAGAGGATGGTACAGAGTTGTTTTCTGTTGCCCCAGAAGGTTGGACCAGAACCAATGGGTTGAAATTAACTCAAAAGAGTTTTTGGCTAAACATTAGGAAGAACTTCCTGACAGGGCTGTTCCTCAGTGGAACAGGCTTCCTTGGGAGGTGGTGGGCTCTCCTTCTTTGGAGGTTTTCAAACAGTGGCTAGATGGCCATCTGACAGCCATGCTGATTCTGTGAACTTAGGCAGATCATGAGAGGGAGGGCAGGAAGGGATGCCTCAGTGCTTAGCTCTTGTGGCCGTTTCTTACACACTCAGGGAATTGCTGATTGCCACTTTGGAGTCAGGAAGCAATTTGGCTGGAGATCCTGAGGGTTTTTTTTGTCATCTTCTGGGCATGGAACAGCAGTCACTGGGGGTGTGCAGGGGGAGGAATTTTGAATTTCCTGCACTGTGCAGGGGGTCGGACTAGATGACCCTGGAGGTACTCTCCAACTCTATGATTGTATGTTGGTTTGATGAAGCCAGCTTTGGCAGAGTAGAGGGTGGAAATTGAGAAAACCCCTCCTCTTGCTCCATTCTGAGGTTCTGTCCTGGAATGCTTGCCCAACTAAAGGCAACCTTGGAGGGTGAGGCAGCTCTGGACTCAGACCTGACCCCAGCAGAAACTGACGGGAATAAGACATACAAGGAGAAGATGACTGGGGGGGGGACAATCATACACATACACAGAAGACCACCAAGAGGAGAAAGGGAAGGGATCCTTGTCTTCTATGGAGACAGTCAATCACAAGCCCTGCCTTCACACTGGCGCCATCCCCTTTCCTGAAACACATAGTGGATGCCGAAGGAAATGCCAGTGGGTATCAAGGAACCCATAGGAACCAGGTTGGAGAATGCTGGCTTGGACCCCACATCTATGGAAGGGGTAACTCTGGCAACATTTGGGTCACAATCAATGCTCCCTCTAAGCTGTGGAGTCTTGTGAGCAAAAATTCTACTTTGTGAGCTACTGGCATTAAAGTTGTGAGCAAGTGATTTGGCTACTGAATAAATTAGTTTGCTCTGGAGCCACCCTTCCTGAGCTAAGACAAAAATCTGTGAGCTGGAAGCTAAAAAGCTGTGAGCTAGCTCACACTAACTCAGCTTAGAGGGAACACTGGTCACAATCAATGCTCCCTCTAAGCTGTGGAGTCTTGTGAGCAAAAAAAATCTACTTTGTGAGCTACTGGCAATAAAGCTGTGAGCGAGCAATTTGGCTCCTGCAAGGCCGTTACTAGAAGGACATTTTGGAGGTCATGAATTCATAGGGGAAGTCAGAAGCTACTTGATGGCCCTTAATGCATGTGCACGCACACACACACACAACATTGACAAAGTGTGAAGTAACATCCCCTACATTTAGGGTTGCCAGGTCCAGTGTGGGGATTTGGGGGGGTTGTGTTCCAGGGGTGGGCGGGGATGCCCCCAAGCCCCACCCCCAAGAGTGACCCCACGTAAGCGTGATTTCGTGGGGAGGCGAGGGGAAGCCAGGCCAGGCCGTGAGAAAAGGCGCGTTTATGTGCTTCCCCTTCTCCAGCCGCCCAGTGGGGGGGGGACACACTCAGGGAGGGGAGGAAGAGAGAGAAGGCAGCTTTAAGTGCTAAATTCCCCAGCACACTCAGGAGAAGGCTCTCACAAGCAACCACTTCGGGTAACACCAGAATTACACTTTGTTGGTCTCAAAGGTGCCAATGGAGGCAAACGTTGTTCCGTAGCGGGATGCCGTAGGCCACTTTGGGTCCCCCTCAGGGGAGAAGAGTGGGGTACAAACGAGGCAGATGGAGCGAAGGGCACCCTGCCTGGTGCCTCGGACAACAGGGCTGAGGAAGAACTCTGAGATCCTGGAACTCCACCGTCGTTGAACACGACTGTGCTGAGTTAGAAGGAGCAATGGTTGACTCGGCACAAGGCCACTTCACAAGCCCTTCTGTTCACAGCCTACGCAGCTCAAGGGACATACCTCAGCCAGCCACTGGATTAAATCTTATTTGCTACCAAAACTGAAATCAAAAGGAGTGAGAATCAGGAGTCAGAAAAGTCACGGAGGAGGCACTCAGAGTGGACACAGCGCCCAATGAGCGGAAGGGCGTTCCTCGGGGGAGGAAGGCCTTCATCACACACTATTCTGCCCACCAGTCAGAGCAATAAATAGCCTTGCCTTGTTCACAGACGTCTGTTTCCAAAGATGCAGGGCTCCATGAAAAGCATGAGCGAGAACCATTGTGCCATCTGGGCTGAAGCAACAGTCAAAAAAACCCAGCGTATTTCCCCCCACTTCTCCAACTCGGACCTGATGGAAAAGTCAGACGCAGAATACGTTAAGTCAGCCACGGGCCTTCTTGCACCTACTTAATAGCTACAGGCATAAACTCTGTGCAAAATAACTAAACCCTAGCTATGATTTAGCACTGTATCCAGACAAATGTGTTCCTAAAGAGACTCCAGTATCTCTGCTTTGCAGAGCTGAAACCATGAAAACACAGCAATTAAAAACAGATAACGGCAGCCATTAAAACATACATGCATTGGAGACAAACTCTGACTGAGACCACCTTGCGGTGCTTTTTTTTGAGGTTCTGGCGGACACCAGAAGGCCTCAAAAGAAGAAACTGCTTGCAGTGCAAAGGGAGAGTGTTCCCAACAGCATAACACCCATTCTTCACAAACAGAGAACTTCAGTCATGCAACTGTCTCCCCCCCGGAGTTTTGCACTAAACGTGAACAGAGCTCATCCAAACCCAGTATGGGCTTGCAAACTTGATTACGATCTTTGGATTATGGAGAAGTCATGGTTTTGCAAAACCACGGCTAATGCAGGAAGAAAGAACTGCTCCAGAGCAGGGGTCATTTCGTAGAAAAAGAGGTGCAGGAGCTCATTAGCATAACTCATTTGCCGGAAGTGTGTCAGAAGGCAACACCCACCACTCAGGCTCCACTGGACTGTTTTGGATTGCAGACCTGTCCTGGCAGAGGAGGGAGAGCTTGTGCCTGAATAAAACTTGGTCTTAAAGGTGCCACTGGACTGTTTTAGGCCAGGGGGCGGGGGGGGGACTCTGCAACTTACCTGGCTGCTTCTTGCTCTGACTGAGGGCTGCTGGGAGCAGGGGGTGGGGCTTGTTGCATGTGCCCGCCCCCTGGGCTCTTTACTGCTGGAGCTCCGCTCCTGTGCACTCCTGCAGGAAATGACCCCTGGTTCAAGGTATGAACTCTCATGTGCATGCACACTTTTTCAAATACATCACACATGAAAGCTCATACCTTGAATAAACCTCTGTTGGTCTTAAAGGAGCCACTGGACTCAAAAATTGTTCTACTGCTTCAGACCAACACGGCCAAGGGGTCATTTCGTAGAAAAAGAGGTGCAGGAGCTCATTAGCATAACTCATTAGCATAACTTATTTGCATAGGCCACACCCGCTGACATCACCGGAAGTGTGTCAGAAGGCAACAACACTCAGATGCCCCCTGACATAGAAATTAACCAAAAGCAACTCCATTTTGTGATGCCTTGCAACTTAAAATCCTTGTGTGTCCTAAATTCCTGAACTCCGCCTGAATTCTGCTAATGCTATAAATGCTGCTAGCATCATAAGAAGATGTTAGGTTAAGGATGTATCTGCCTACTTCAAGAGGATTTAGTACTCAAAACAAGTGCTGGGTGGTGTCTGTTCTCAGCCTAGCCTCAGAGGTAAGATAGGACCTTAGATGTTGAAGACATAAACCACAAACAGTTGCCTACCGCTGAGTAAATGCCTGCTATCTTTAGGGTTTGGGTGCCTTTTGTAACCAAGTGCTGAGATGTGTGTTAACGAAGTGCAATCGGTAAACATAGTAAATGATAATGAAAACTTAGTGAATACCTAGTGAATAGGTCACCGGGTAACTGGAGATGGAAGATGATACTATATAATATGCATGGTGTGCCTGTTAGAACTTTGGTTAACTTATTTTCAGTGTCTGGATAGGAGCTCTCTGTAGTTTGAACTACTTAATAAATTGTTTTCTGTTGAAGCCCTCTGTCTCCCTTAAACCCCTTGTTGGGACCCTCAGAAATCTCCCCATCATGACCAACTTACCCGTTCTGCCTCCTCCTCAGGCACCAATCTTATTTTTCTGAGGAGGAGTAACCAGCAATGGGAAATGGGGCTAGGGATGCGAGCCTCCAGGTGAGACCTGGGGATCCCCTGGAATTACAGCTCATCTCCAGAGTACAGAGATCTGTTTCCCTGGGGGGAAAATGGCTGCTTTGGAGGGTGGACTCTATGGCCTTGTACCCCGCTGAGGTCCCTGTCCTCTCCAGGTTCCACCCACAAATCTCCAGGAGTTTCCCAACCTGGATCTGGCAACCCTACCACCCTCTGCCATTGGTGAGGGAGGACCTGGCAACTCTAATGTTTACATAGAGTTCCATCAGTGGCTATTAGCCACAAGGTATAGATAGGGACTCTGGGGCAAGTGATGCTCTGTCACCTTGGTGCTTGGGGGGGTCAACAGTGGGAGGGCTTCTAATGTCCTGGCCCCACTGGTGGACCTCCTGATGGCACCTGGTATTTCTGGCTACTGTGTGATACAGAGTGTTGGACTGGATGGGCCTTTGGCCTGATCCAACATTGGCGTCTCTTATGTTCTTATAGAGGATTGTCTCTGACCAGAGCTATGTTTTCCTTCTTCCCAGACTCCCCCCTGACTTCCTGTCAGGGCTGATGGGAAGGGTTGTTTATGTGGAGCCATGAATTAAATCCGAAGCTTGAGAAAACTGGAAGTTCCATCAACTCCTAGAAGTTCTGCACACGCATTGATAGTGGCTACTGGCATGCTGGATGATAAATGTCACCAACCAAATGTCACCGCCAAATGTGCTCGACATACTGCCTGTTTTACCATCCATGTGAGCATATGGGGCTCTCAGCATCTTCCCAGAGTTTTGTCCAGATTTATTGGGCTTTGGTGACACCCTGTGTGAACTGAGTGTGCTTCTCTAGACAACAGTCTCATAAAGTTGCCACGGGAAAGTCTTGTGCCCGAGACATTGAATGCATGATAAATGGTATTTTATCCATCAATCAATTAATTAAACTTATATCCCGCATTGAATGCATGATAAATGGTATTTTATCAATCAATTAATTAAACTTATATCCCACCCTACCAAACAAGAGGGCTCAGGACAGTTCACAGCTTATAAAATAACAATCGAACCAGGAATATAAAAACAAACTATTTAAACAATCAAAGCAAGATGGCACAAAAACGCTAACAATCCAATGTCTCCTGTAGCATTTTAAACAGATGGTAATAGGTAGCCTGATCTATAGCAGTTTTTAAACAGATGGTGGTAGGCAGTGTTCCCTCTAAGCTGAGTTCGTGTGAGATAGCTCACAGTTTTTTAGCCTCCGGCTCACAGATTTTTGTCTCTGCTCAGGAAGGGTGGCTCAAGAGCAAACTAATTTATGCAGGAGCCAAAGCGCTGGCTCACAACTTTAATGCCCGTAGCTCACAAAGTATATTTTTTGCTCACCAGGCACAACAGTTTAGAGGGAACATTGGTGGTAGGTGCCCTGATATGCACTGGGTGGGTACGAAGGACACCAAAGGCAGGGGAGGCCAAGATGGTGCAACACTTGCCGCCTCAACTAAAAGCTTGGCGGAACAGCTCCATCTTACAGGCCCTGCGGAACTGTAATAGGTCCCGCAGGACTCTGATGTCAGGTGGGAGCATGTTCCACCAGGCCGGGGCCAGAGCCGAGAAAGAAGGCACCTCTGGCATCTCACAGGGCAGTGGCTGGCTGCTGGGAAAGATCTTGTCGCATCTGAGACCAGTGGTGGGTGCTACCCATGAGGGCTGGTGAGACAAAGGGCATGTCAATGGTGGGCAGACCTTGCCACCACCCCAAACAACACCCCCCAAACCTACAGGGATTCCCCAAGCTTAGGGTTTCCATCCCCCTGATGGGGGTAGAGTTTCCCCCAATTTAGGGTCCCCTGATCCCCCCGCCAGTCAGCTGGCCAGCAGGCAGAGCCCTGCCCCTGAAGAGCTCCACAGCTTCTTGCTCTGACCCAGAGGTGACATCATCGTGCTGGGCACGTCGTGGGGGTGTGTGTGCTCTAGCGTTCGGCCAAAAACTCTATGGTGACCAGAAGTGCATGCATGCGCAAGGTGGTCCTGGAGAGGATCCTGGTGCTCCCCGCTGGGAAAAGGTAGGGGATCTGTCAACCCTACCAAAGTTGGAGCTGGCAACCGTGACGGAAAGGTGAGTATATTGGGCACACTAACCTCTGGTTGGAGCCTGGAGTTCAGGCTGTAGAGATCAGTTCCCCTGGTGGAAATGGCAACTCTGGAGGGGCAGACTCTATGGTATCACATCCCCACTGAGCCCCCTCCCCTCCCCAAACCCCACCCTCCCCAAGCACCACCTGCAAACCTCCAGGACTTTCCTGAGCCAGAGTTGGCAACCGTAACCATTACAGATCTTCTCAAAGTAAAACAAGACACAACAGCGGCAGCCCTCTTTGCTTATTTGTGTGATCTGTATATACATCGGGGGGTGGAGCCTAATTTTCACATCAATAAAGGCCCAAAGGCGAGGGGAGTCGAACCTCTGTTTCCCATCGCCCCACAGGCAGCTTTCCCAAACCAGTTCATTTTGGGAAGAGCTGTCAAGTAAAACTACCCTTCCATGTCAAAATCTTAAACTTCAGCAATGCACTAAAATACATTGTGCTGACAAATATCCAGAGGGCATTGATGCTTTACGTCCAGAAAGGGGGGAGGGAATCGTCTGGAAACAAAACTGATTTCAGGATTTCTCATGTTCTTTTTAACCAGGACTGTTCCGCAGTGTCAATGAAGCCAGATAAGATCAGGCTGGATGTTGTTTTTATTCTGAAATATTAATTACAAACTGAAGGGAGGAAGGAACGGAAATGCTGCTTATGACTGGTATTAACAAAAAGAACTGGATGGAAGCCAACGATTAAGAAATGCTGGATGGCATTTTACTATCCCAGCAGCCAGCCACTCAAGAGCTACTTGATCACAAGGATGACTTAGATCAGAGGTATCGAACTCATTTGTTACGAGGGCCAGATCAGACATAAATGTCCCTTTGTCGGGCCGGGCCATGTGTGCCATAAAATGTAATGCCGGGTACTGGAGATATAAACTGTATATAAAGGACAGCAGCTGGTAAGCTCCGAGTTGGTGTATCCTCACTGCAAGGCCCCATGGGCTGGGAGGGGGCAGCAAAGGGAAACCCATTTGGGTGAACTGGAGAGCCAGTGGTGCAGCATTGGGCCAATGCTCCCATGCTGCTTGACTGCTGCAGATGAGGTTCTTAAGAACATAAGAGAAGCCAATGTTGGATCAGGCCAATGGCCCATCCAGTCCAACACTCTGTCACACAGTGGCCAAACTTACCAGGTGCCATCAGGAGGTCCACCAGTGGGGCCAGGACACTAGAAGCCCTCCCACTGTTGCCCCCCCCCCAGCACCAAGAATACAGAGCATCACTTGCTCCAGACCGAGAGTTCCTATCTATACCTTGTGGCTAATAGCCACCGATGGACCTCTGCTCCATCTGTTTATCTAATTCCCTCTTGAAGCCGTCCATGCTTGTAGCCGCCACCACCTCCTGTGGCAGTAAATTCCATGTGTTAATCACTCTTTGGGTGAAGAAGGACTTCCTTTTATCTGTTCTAACCTGACTGTTCCGCCATGCTGAAGCCACAATAAGAGTAACTCTGTCCACTAACCCTTGAGCAGTCCCTCCCTTGCACTAATTGCTCGCAGGCCACATAAGAGCCCTGGATGGGCAGGTTCTGGCCCCTGTTTGACACCCCTGCATTAGATAATAAAGTCAGAGACAATTGCTGACAGCCAGGGCTTTTTTTGTAGAAAAAGCCCAGCAGGAACTCCTTAGCATAATGGACCACACCAGAAACTCATTAGCATATTAGGCCACACCCATGACAATACAGCTCATTGGCCCATTAGGCCGCGCACCCCCATATTACCAGAAGTGTGGTCATCCAGCCACACCCACCTTTTGCTTCTTATTCTGTTTGCCTTGTTTGTTGTCAAACAAGGCTTTTTTTGTAGCAGGAACTCCTTTGTATGTTAGGCCACACACCCCTAATGCAACCAGTCCCTATGAATTTCTGCTGTTGGGTGTGGCCTATTATGCTAATGAGTTCCTGCTGGGTGTGGCCAACTCGGGAGCTAGCTGGAACTCCGTTCCTGTGCGTTCCTGCCCAAAAATAGCCCTGCTGACAGCTCAGAAATGCACACAATTCTACAAGTGCTACAGCCCACAGACACCAGGTTTTTTCATGGTGGTGGAAAGTGCCCTCACGTCACAGCGGACTTGTGGCAACCCTGTAGGCTTTTCAAGGCAAGAGACATTCAGAGATGGTTTGCCATTGCCTG
>NW_015159769.1:371564-372962 GCF_001447785.1 Gekko japonicus
CAGAGGACGGCGGAAGACCGGAAGGCCTGGCGAGAGTTCGTCCATGGGGTTGCGAAGAGTCGGACTCGACTGTGCGACTGAACAAACAAACCCCAACCACAATAGGAGACATCCCAATTCCTGTATCTGTCTGTCCACTCATCCATCCATCCATCCATCCACCATCTGTCTGTCTGTCTGTCTGTCTGTCTGTCTCTGTCTCTGTCTCTGTCTCTGTCTCTGTCTCTGTCTCTGTCTCTGTCTCTGTCTCTGTCTCTGTCTCTGTCTCTGTCTCTGTCTCTGTCTCTGTCTCTGTCTCTGTCTCTGTCTCTGTCTCTGTCTCTGTCTCTGTCTCTGTCTCTGTCTCTGTCTCTGTCTCTGTCTCTGTCTCTGTCTCTGTCTCTGTCTCTGTCTCTGTCTCTGTCTCTGTCTCTGTCTCTGTCTCTGTCTCTGTCTCTGTCTCTGTCTCTGTCTCTGTCTCTGTCTCTGTCTCTGTCTCTGTCTCTGTCTCTGTCTCTGTCTCTGTCTCTGTCTCTGTCTCTGTCTCTGTCTCTGTCTCTGTCTCTGTCTCTGTCTCTGTCTCTGTCTCTGTCTCTGTCTCTGTCTCTGTCTCTGTCTCTGTCTCTGTCTCTGTCTCTGTCTCTGTCTCTGTCTCTGTCTCTGTCTCTGTCTCTGTCTCTGTCTCTGTCTCTGTCTCTGTCTCTGTCTCTGTCTCTGTCTCTGTCTCTGTCTCTGTCTCTGTCTCTGTCTCTGTCTCTGTCTCTGTCTCTGTCTCTGTCTCTGTCTCTGTCTCTGTCTCTGTCTCTGTCTCTGTCTCTGTCTCTGTCTCTGTCTCTGTCTCTGTCTCTGTCTCTGTCTCTGTCTCTGTCTCTGTCTCTGTCTCTGTCTCTGTCTCTGTCTCTGTCTCTGTCTCTGTCTCTGTCTCTGTCTGTCTATCTCCTTGATATTAAACTTCTGCATAGTTCCAATGATGCAGGATAACTTGCTCCAATATAGTATTACACTGATAATTAAAATTACTGCATATATAATAGAGAGGCTTGCCTAGTGTCAAACTTGCCATCTTTATGGTATCATGCAGAGACCTTACTTTTAGTTATTTATCCCACTTTTCTACAAAATATATGAATTAAACCCCAAAAAGAAATAAAAGAATAAAGCAGCAACACTGTATCAATAGCAGCAAAACAGCATTGAAATCCATCAAAGATACAAAACAACAACAACAAAACAGTAAAACCCAAACTGTTAAAACATACAAGCCCAGACAATAGAAAGATGGAAAGAAACAGAACAATCACAAAAACCTTTTGGCAGGCCACACATCTTGAACATCAAGAATCTTGGATTAAAGTAATTTGAAATAACATGTAACTCAATAACCAACAATGAAGGAACTCAGGGGCATTTTAGTGTAGG
>NW_015159769.1:374162-376920 GCF_001447785.1 Gekko japonicus
CCGAAATGACCTCTGTATGGGAGACCGAACACCACGGACGTCCAAGGTTGCTATGCAGAGGCAGGCAATGGCAAACCACCTCTGAACGTCTCTTGCCTTGAAATCCCTACAGAGTCTTTATTTATGTTTGGATTTATATCCCGCCCTAGCCCGAAGGCTCAGGGCGGCTAACAAGGGCACTATGTGCCAAGGTTATAACAATAAAATACATAATATAAGACAATAAATTACAATAAAATGCAATAACAAATTTACAGTACAAATTCAGCCAAGATGGGTAGATCTTAACCTCCATGGTTAAGTCATCATAAGCTGGGCTGCAGAGTCATCATAAGTTGGGCTGCAACTTGGTGTTGCTTTGCACACACACTCCCATTGTGTTATTTTACTGATGGGCTGCCCCTTCCTACGATTTTCTGTGAGTTATAGATGTTGTCACTGGATTTATGCCTCCTCTTCTTGAATTTTACCTGCTATTATCTGAGTTACCCTGCTGCTTTTGTGATTTTTCACTGTTTCTTTGCCTTCTTTGACAGTTTTTAAAATAGTTATTTACGTGACTGTCGTTTGATGATCTGTTCTAATGAATGGCTATAAGCCACCCTGGGCATCTTACAGGGAGAGACAGGATATAAATATTTCAAGCTACAGGACTAACATTTGGGTAAGATACAGTCCTGTGCAGCTGTTCGCAGATGGTTAAAATGGTGCATTTCCCCCCCTGCAACCATTTCTCAGAGAAATAAGCTCTGTGGCTTCGCGTTTATCCGATACCAGAGATAATATTTTAGCGATAAGATGTGGATGTGTGATCCTGTAGGATTTAGACTGTGACCTCGTGAGACAGTTCGTAAGTCTGATGAGTTTGAAGACAGCTTGTTCATGAGCTGAATGCCGCTGATGGCTTGCAGTAAGAAACAGGCACGTGTTTAAATGCTTTGTCTTTTCTTATTTTGCTCAGAACTTAGGGGTTCTTTAAGGCTGGGTTGTTTTTTAAAAAATTACACAGACTCAAAACATTGGCTTGGATCCTATGGTTTACACATGCAATGCTTTCCAACTCTTTTCCTAACCCTAGGAATCCTCTGAGACCTTCCAAACATTTACATTTGGGCTGCGGTCACACTGGCGGCTTGGCGCGGAATGGTGGTGCCTCAAATTGTACCGGTTTAAAGTGTAGTGGAGCATTTCATCTATTACCTACGCAGCCATCCCATGAGGAAGCATCCATGTTAGTGTTGTGCTTCAACCACGGGATGAGCTGTAAGGGTGGGTTTTATTTAAATGCAGGCTGGTGGATGTGCATATAGGCAGCAACTAAAAAACCCACAGTGGTAGAAACGGAATTGCAAGTCCAGATGTCCCTTCTGGGTTCCTTTTGCTGCAGTAGAGTTGAGATACTGGAAAACCCAGAGAGGAACCATGAACAATTCGATAATACTGGACTTTCCCTGGTATTTGTTTATTCCATTTCCAGTGCAGAACAGCACAGGCTGCCCACCACTGCACTGTGGGAAGCAAAAGTCCTCATCTGAAGGGGCCCATTTATTCCACTCAGGTAACACCACTATATTGCCACAATAACCAGGGCCAGGGCCTTCTTGGTGGTGGCTCCATAGTGGTGGAATGAGCTCCTGGAAGAGCTCAGGGCCCTGCGGGACCTCTTACAGTTCTGCAGGGCTTGCAAGACATAAGAACATAAGAACATAAGAGATGCCAATGTTGGATCAGGCCAAAGGCCCATCCAGTCCAACACTCTGTATCACACAGTGGCCAGAAATACCAGTGCCATCAGGAGGTCCACCAGTGGGGCCAGGACATTAGAAGCCCTCCCACTGTTGACCCCCCCAAGCACCAAGATGACAGAGCATCACTTGCCCCAGAGTCCCTATCTATACCTTGTGGCTAATAGCCACTGATGGACCTCTGCTCCATATGCTAGTATTTTGGATGTAATCTGCTCTCGCTTTTAATTAGACCATGTTCCAGCGTTTTGGAGTGTTTTAATGGAATGCTTTGTTGTTTTATGTTATGTTTGTCTACGGTGGGTTTTAATTGTATTTATGTGAAATTTCATGTAAGTCGCCCTGAGCCCGCCTCGGCGGGGAGGGGGGGGTATAAACCGAATTAATTAATTAATTGAACTGCGCACGTGACTGCAGCCTTGGAGACTGACTAAAAGCCGAATGACCATAAGCATATGGAGCAGAGGTCCATCAGTGGCTATTGGCCACAAGGTATAGATAGGGGCTCTGGGGCAAGTGATGCTCTGTATTCTTGGTGCTTGGGGGGGTCAACAGTGGGAGGGCTTCTAATGTCCTGGCCCCACTGGTGGACCTCCTGATGGCACCTGGTATTTCTGGCCACTGTGTGACACAGAGTGTTGGACTGGATGGGCCTTTGGCCTGATCCAACATTGGCGTCTCTCATGTTCTTAGGACCATATGAACACATGAATCTGCCTTATACTGGTCTGTCAAGGGCAGTTTCGTCTACCGACTGGCAGCTGTTCCCCAGGGTCTCAGGCGGAAGTCTTTCACATCACCCACTACCTGGTCCTCCCACTCGCAGATGCTGGAGACTGATCCAGAGGCCTTCTGCGTGCCAAGCAGAGGCTCTGCCACTGAGCCACAGCCCCTCCCCGATGAACACATGAAGTTGTCTTATGCTGAATCAGACTTTTAGCCCATTAAGGAGACTATTGTCTGCTCTGACTGGCAGTGTCTCATCAGTGTCTCGGGCAGAGGTCTTTCACATC
>NW_015159770.1:0-9206 GCF_001447785.1 Gekko japonicus
GTCTCAGG
Source organism: Gekko japonicus (assembly GCF_001447785.1). Taxonomy (NCBI): domain Eukaryota; kingdom Metazoa; phylum Chordata; class Lepidosauria; order Squamata; family Gekkonidae; genus Gekko; species Gekko japonicus. Next base: position 9 of record NW_015159770.1, read on the forward strand.
CTCCTTGAATTCCTCACTCATGGTGGACATATCTCTTGAAAAATGAGGTTGTCTGCAGTATCTAAGTTTTCATAGCTACGAATTCAAATATTTGATCAGAAAGTTCAGCATTTAAACACAGGCTGAGGAAAACCTAAGAATTGCTTTAATAATCTGGGAAGGTGAGGATTCTTCTAGAAGCTGTCCATGAAGGAACAGATGTTACCTTGCCACTGAAAAATATTTTTATAGAGCAACCTACCCTTATGACAAGGACAAAGTATTTAAATCCAGCCCAGTATTTTTGCCAAGAAAACCCCATGGACAGTATCAAAAGGCATGGCCAGCTTTGCATGGAACGCTCCCTTGATTTCTCCAATTTTCTTGAAGAGATTCCCATTCTAGTGTTTTCTTCTAGTACTTTGCACTGTGCATTCAGGAAGGCCTCCTTATCTCTCCTCGCTGTTCTCTGGAAATCTGCGTTCAGTTGGGTAAATCTTTCCTTTTCGCCTTTGCCTTTCGCTTTCCTTCTTTCCTCTGCTATTTGTAAAGCCTCATCAGAAAGCCACTTTGCTTTCTTACATTTCTTTTTCTTTGGGATGGTGGTGATTGCTGCCTCCTGTACGATGTCACGAACCTCTGTCCATAGTTCTTCAGGCACTCTATCTATCAAATCCAGACCCTTGAATCTATTCTTCACCTCTACTGTATATTCATCAGGGATGCGATCTAGGTCAAACCTGAATGGCCTCGTGGTTTTCCCGATTTTCTTCAGTTTAAGTCTGAATTTTGCAATGAGTAGCTCATGATCTGAACCACAGTCAGCTCCAGGTCTTGTTTTTACTGACTGGATAGAGCTTCTCCATCTTTGACTGCAAATTATATAGTCAATCTGATTTCGGTGTTGCCCATCTGGTGATGTCCATGTGTAGAGTCGCCTCTTAGGTTGTTGGAAAAGGGTGTTCGCTATGACCAGTGTGTTCTCTTGACAAAACTCTGTTAACCTTTGCCCTGCTTCATTTTGCTTTCCAAGGCCAAACTTGTCTGTTATTCCAGTTACCTTTTGACTTCCTACTTTAGCATTCCAGTCCCCTATGATGATGAGGACATCATTTTTTGGTGTTAGTTCTAGGAGGTGTTGTAGGTCTTCATAGAACCGGTCCACTTCAGCCTCTTCTGCATCAGTGGTTGGGGCATAGACTTGGATTACTGTGATGTTGAATGGTTTGCCTTGGAATCGGACAGAAATCATTCTGTCATTTTTGAGATTGTATCCCAGTACTGCCTTTTGCACTCTCTTGTTGACTATAAAGGCCACACCATTTTTTCTACGAGATTCCTGGCCACAGTAGTAGATATAATGGTCTTCTGAGTTAAATTCGCCCATTCCTGTCCACTTTAGTTCACTGATTCCTAGGATATCGATGTTCAGTCTTGCCATCTCATTTTTGACCACGTCAAGCTTACCTTGATTCATAGATCTTACATTCCAGGTTCCTATGCAGTATTGTTCTTTGCAGCATCGGACTTTCCTTTCACCATCAGACACATCCACAACTGAGGGTCCTTTCGGCTTTGGCCCAGCCGCTTCACTCTTTCTGGGGTTACTTGTACTTGCCCTCTGCTCTTCCTCAGTAGCATATTGGACACCTTCCGACCTGAGGGGCTCATCTTCCGGCGTCATATCTTTTAGCCTTTTGATACTGTCCATGGGGTTTTCTTGGCAAAAATACTGGAGTGGGTTGCCATTTCCTTCTCCAGGTGGATCACGCTTGGTCTGAGTTCTCTGCTGTGGCCTGTCCGTCTTGGGTGGCCCTTCACGGCATAGCCCACAGCTTCATTGAACTGCGCAAGCCCCCTCGCCACGACAAGGCAGTGATCCATGAGGGGCCACAAGTGATGGGCCACTACATAAAAGTGCCTAACATCTGGTGACACTCTGGACAAAACTCTATGGTAGAATTAGCTTCAAACCATAGAGTTTTGCCCCCAAAACAGAGTGTAGCCCCCACGATGTCACCAATATGTGTATGTCACTTTCGGGTGATGTAGGCACGTCACTGACATCCCTGACGTGTACGTCACCTGGAGGGGGCATAGGAACGTCACGCTTCTTCCCTCCCCTCTCTTCGAGCCTCCTTGTAAGTCCACCGCCGGCTTGTGGGCCAGACTTGGCAACCCTACTTTTCTCGTAGGGCTTGGTCCCCAGGCCCCTGATCATCCTTGATCCCGGTCAAACGAGCGGGATGATCCACTGCCAAAAGGAGGCAAATTAGAGCCGGAGCAAAAAGAACCGCGGGAGTGCAATCTGACGTGCCCCCACGGCTCTATGCTCTGGCAGCTGATCAAATGTTGTGCAGCAAACCGGCAGTAGCACAGTTGTGCGCATGCGTGGGATGGGGAACGGCGCTGGCTGCGACGGGCTACCAGCGCTTCCCCGACCAGACGCCTGGAGTTGCCGCACATCATCCGGAAGGTAGTGCTCTGTTGCTAGTACCTTTTAAATGTGCATTTTCGGGCCGAAGGGACGGATCGGGGATGGGTGCGTGATGCTTCCCAGATGTTGCGGTGTGCTTGATGCGCCCCCGATCTGTCCCTCTTGCGGGGCAAATCCTCCTGTGTGACCGGGGCCCTCATTGCTCTCTTCTGTTTGGAGGCTAAGGCCTTCTACGGCTGTTACCTGCTAGCACTGAAACCTCTGAATATGGAGGTTCTCATTAGTCACTATGGCTAGTAGTTATTGACAGACCACTCCTCCGTGAATCTCTCTAACCCACCTTTAAAGCCACCTGTGCACAGGGTCATCACTATATCCACTACTAACTCCAAACCAGTGGCACCAATGGTCCAAACAAGATAGGACCAGGCCAGACAGGACTCTGAAAGAATATTCAACCCCTTGCCTTGCTTTCATCTAACAGGGGGGGGGGAACCTTACTCCCCCAATACCTTGGTAAATTTTTTCCTCCCTATTTCTTTCTTTCTTTCTTTTTGCCCAAGGAACTTTTCAAAGAGTCGGGAGAGATAAGAGGAAGCAGGCAGGCATCTATCACATGTCATCCTTATCAGTTCTAGAATGGCTGCTTGCTTAACAAGACTGAAGGAGATTCATTTTTTCCCAGCAGGCTGCCAAGGTGGGTGGAAGTCAAAACCGTATTCATTAACCCTCAAATACTTTGGCCACCAAATGAGAAGGGAGCACTCACTGGAAAAGACCCTGATGCTGGGAAAGATTGAAGGTCAAAGAAGACGGGGACGGCAAAGGATGAGATGGTTAGACAGTGTCATCGATGCAACGAACATGAAGTTGAGCCAACTTCAGAGGACGGCGGAAGACCGGAAGGCCTGGCGAGAGTTCGTCCATGGGGTCGCGAAGAGTCGGACTCGACTGTGCGACTGAACAACAAAATAGTACTCTTTCACCCAGGAAGGATGGAGAAATATCATCAACTGCAGCAGCAACAGCTTCCATATATGGTTTTAAGTCCCATGATTCTTTTAAGATCTTTGTCCTTGCTGGAGGATCTATAATTCCCATGCTGAAGAAAAGAAAACAGAATATATAAAAAATAATCAGACTGTCAGACATAAGCCCCATTTAAATGCTTGGTCTTTTACAGTGGTTTCTGCAGCCACTAGGTTTTCAGAAAGATTAAAAGACTATAAAGGGTTGCAAAGTGGCCATAAAGTTCCCATTGGACTATCCCTTTGTGAAAGTACAGTTCCTGGAAACCTGTCATTTTGTGAGTCTAAAAATGAGCCTATGTATACGAATTTACTCATTATGTAACTGAGATTATTTAAGTTAGGATCACATGAGTCTGCTGTGTAGTATCTTATTTATTTTATTTAAATTCAGTTTAAATTCAGTTTTGCTTGCATAGCAGCAAGTAAAAGGAGAGGGTGTGAGACAAAAGGAAGAACATGAAGAAAGTCCTATGGCATTACTATAAAGGGTTTATTCATCTCTGATATAAGAATGTTATACTCACTTTGATATTTGTAATTGTTTCATTTATAAACTGGCAGGGTGCCCAACAAAGTGAGGAAATGTTTGAAATCTCTAGCAAGGTGTCAAGAGTTAATGCCTAACAGGGTCTGAGAACTTCTGAGTGACAGGCTGTTCAAACAGAATTCTGTTGAAAGAATCAGTTAAGAAATGGCATTAGGGAACTGACAGTTGAAGAAGAGACAGCTAAGCACTGACTGTGGACTGGGAAGGAGACAAAAGGAGTGAAAAGATCAGAGAGGATCCCCTACCCCTAATTCCATCTGACCTTTTCTCCTCTAAGTTAAATAAAACGTTTTGTTTATTTTGAACTTTCAAAAGCCTCTCGTGTGCCATTTCAGAAGCTGAATATAAGAAGGCGATTTTGTGTCTTCCCTCAGTTCCCTGGTCTGGGCCAGCATCAAAACAGATATATTAAAGTGACTAGGTGGCACATCCATAGATAAACCAATAAGAAGAAAAAATATATGGGGCTGCTCAGCAAGAAAGAAGAAGAAGGAGAAAGGGAAAATCCTGTGCGTGAGGGAGGGAAGAGGGTGAGATTGCCATACAAGGCTTAGCACTTGAATTATGGAACATACAAATATGGAAGAGGACCAATGGAGGAGACAAGTATGCAGGATACCAACATCACATTACGAGAGACTTTTGTTCTTGTTTGTTGATATTTTATTGAATTTAACAACAGATAACAGAGGCATATATAGTATGATGAGTCAAGAAAAGATTACACTTTTGTCATTCCCTGATTCAAGAAGTCCTCCTACCATGATTTCTCTACCTAAACAACATTTCCTAATGCATTATGGAAAAGATAAAATGAGTTTTAACATAATGAAAGAATATGGGATTCAAGGATAAAAAGGAAAAAAGAGGAGAGGGGTTGCACATGGTAGATAAATTTCTGTTTTGGAATAAAATCTCTTAACGAAATAACATTTATTAACAAAAATGGAACTCTAGGGAAATTGATCTGAGTATAAAATGTTCCCATATAGAAGTTCTTTCATAACCAAATAATTAGGAATAAGACATGTGTTAATTAGATAAACAGAGAGTTTCTGCAAATAAATATCTTATCAGAAACATTGTATGAATGCTTTTCATGACCGGTAATATACTAGGAAGTAAGCAAATGTGATTTGTTTACAACTGAGTTTTTTAGTGTAATGAGATTTAGTTATAATTACAAGATTAAAAAACTGTTAGTTTGGAATGGAGGTTAGACTGTTGTAGAACAAGGAAGGCCAATAAATCATATTTTTCATGGGGAAAGAAAGGATTTTTAATAGACTGGTCTGGTGAGTAGAACAAACAGGAAAGAAGACCATAAAAGAGTTAAATGAACAGAATAGCTTTATGGAAATAGTTCAGTTAGCTTGGGAAAAGGTTTAGGTGTGAGAAGGTGGATGTAATGAATTATGAGATGTTGTAAACCTTGTTAATGGAGTGAGTAAGATGAACTTGATATGCGTGGTAACTTGGATTATTATAATTAATGAGATGTGGATGAAATGTATAATTAACTAATGTATTTAAGGAAAATATTGTGATGTGTGTAAATTATATATATTCTTTTTCCCCCTCTTATATTTGAAAATCCAATAAACAAATTATTTAAAAAATGAAAATCTACAGTAAGATGTTTGTGCATAATGGGCCTAAGGCTATGGATCAAGTTCTATTAAGACATATACAGAGAGAGACATTAAAATATCACATTAAAACATTTCCTGTTGCTTCCCCACTTTTTCAGAAACCCTCATCTATCTATTTAACCTGGGTCAAGTTAATGCAGCATACTGTGGGGCTGAAGTGTCCCAGAAGAAGAGAACGTGTTCTTGTCCCACTGGTGAGTGAAGGATGAATCTCAAGATCCTGTTTTTACCTAATGGAATAAAGCTTGCACGAGGCTGCACATTTAAGATAAATGGGCCATCCTGCCACATCAGCTTCAGCAAGGGCTATTTCCTTTGAAGCCACAAAGAGTCGTCTCCTTAGTACAAAGAACAGATAGGCCCTGAATTATTAAAAACTGTAGCTGGGATTTCAGAATTAGTCTAAGCTTGAACAGAGCCCAACGCTCACCATATACCTAATGTGTTATTTTGTCATGGAGAACTGACCTTCATGCCATATCAGACTGTTTCAAAATTCCCCTGGGTTTTTTAAAAAAGGGGTTGTGGTGTGATATGAATGGGGGCAGGCATGCTGTTTGAGAAACACAAATTCAAAGCACCTTTTGACATGCAAAATTAATTGTGCTACTCCTTGGATCCTGGCCTTGATTCCCATATATATTATATATACCTATATAACAGCTTATATTCTAATAGTGAAGTTGGCCAAATCTTTGGATACTTAAATCCAGTGTGAACAGAGCTATAAATGAACAAGACAGATCTTTCTACAGACCTAAAAAAGAGCTCCAGGTTTGGGGGGAAATGTGAAAACTAAAAAAAAACATTGGGGGGCTTTAAAAAACAAAAATGATAAAAGAAGCACTTGTAGCTTTAAGCAACAGACTCCCTAAGTGGCCGTTGCTAGGGAACCACAGATTGCAAGCCTGACCCAGTGGCCAACACCACACAACTGGACCATGGGTTTCCTAGGAACAAGCTTCTGAGGGGAAGGGGGAAACCTGAAGACCAAGGGACAGATAAATGTAGGCTCGCTGTCGAGTGGGAAGGTTGTAAAAACCATAGTGGTTTAATGACTCATACAAAGTAAACTAGTAAAGGCAAATAAAAAGAGAGACAGCATATCCATATCTCTGTCTAATGCTTGATTTTCAAACATGCACAATATTTGGGGGGTAACGTATGCTAGCTTGATCTCCTCAGATCTCAGAAATTTAAGCAGGGTCAGTCCACTTGGATGGGAGACCACCAAGGAAGTCTAGGGTTGCTATGCAGAGGGAGGCAATGGCAAACAACCTCTGAATGTCTCTAGCCTTGAAAACCCTACAGGATTGCCAGATGTTGGCTGTGACGTGATGGCAAAAAAAAACCTGATATTTGTTTTTGTACAACTTTTCTGTTCTACCTGAAGAAAAATTTTGTGAAACATAAAAGCAGTCTTTCTCTACATCAAGAGATTTGCTTACACCTGAGCCAATTCAGGCATGCAGATTTGTAACTTGATAACTGCCACACATGCAACTTAAGCAGAACTTTGGTACCATCTAAGCTCACCTCCCTGTTTTTCTCAGTGGGGGCATTTGTCACATTCAGCTGTCAGTCATCAAGTGAGTAGTTTCTGATCACTGAAAATGTAAGTCTCAATCTGCCCTTCAATTCTTATTAGAGAGGCCTGATTTAACAAAAGAACCTTCAAAATATTCTGAAATTTGACCATCTTATCTAGATAATTTCAAACCATTACCCATAAACTTTCCTCCAGTGAATGTCATTGGAAATGCTGATGCTGCACCTGCAAAGTTACTCATCATGAGGTCAACGTTCTCTGGACGTTTTCCACCATTGGGCCTGGTGCGGACCACTGTATTTAGGATTTTATGCCCTGTACAAAAATAACTCTCTGTTAGAACTTCAGACATCATTATGCTGCCATTAGCTGTTTGTTTTTGGAAGATGGAGTTGACCTCTGTCCAAGTACCCTGGTCTTCAGGAACAAGCTTTTTTGTGAATGAATAGTCTTTTTAAAAAAAAATTAATAAACTGCTAAGAACTAGATTGTCTTGGAACAAGAGATACTTTTCAAATGTCTTGGTACTGTTTGTGATTGTACAATAGTTCTTCCTTTAGGTTACAAAACAAAGAATGAGAGTAGTCTATGGACTGCCTTCTATTTATTTATTTTTATTATTTTTTAATTATTAAAATGTATTGAATATATTGCAAAAATATATGGTCAGGAAAAAACAGGTGAAGGAAAGAACTAATAACATATATATGGTGATAGGAAGATAAGTAACATATTCATACTGTTGAGGGCATTAAGCTAGATCATAAGCCCCTCAAGAGGCAGTTAACTACCAAACACTCAAAAATGAATCCAGTCCTGATAGTGTACATTAGATGGAATACTCTCATTCTCAGCTAAATATTGCAGTATTGGGAGCCAGGTAACTACAAAGGTGCTGCCCATATACTCACAGGAGTGGGGGTTTAGATCAGCAATCTTTCCCACCACAAATTGTGTCCATAGTTTTTCAAACCATAGTTCTATAGTTGGTGCTTCCTTGGCTTTCTATTTGAAAGCAATGGTTAGCCTTGCCACTAACAGTAGGGTAGAAATCATAGCCTTCATATCCTTTCTCAGTGTGCAGTCAGACTACAGTTCGAGTAGGACCAGATCTAAGGTAGGAGAGATGACCTGACCTACCATTTTACCGATCCTAGCTAAAACGTCTTGCCAGAATAACTGGGCAATCCCACCAGCTATGTCAGAATGTGCCAACTTCTTGATAGGGGGGGACTGGCAGAAGAAAAGATTTAGAAGGGGGGTGCAATGAGTAAAAGTATAATCGATTGTAAGACTACTGGTGATGTGTAAAGGGAAGATCACCCCCCCCCCTATGGTTAATAGAGATCATGTCTAAAGGAACTGGGAAGTGATAATCTTGAACGGATTGTAAACAATAACAAAAATCCAGGCGTGAAGCCAACAAGAATTTTGGCAGGCAAGAGACAGTGATAATCTTAAACAAGTCAAAATAAAGAGACTATTGTTCTGGAAAAAAAGCCAAATTTGAGGCAAAGCTAAATAAGAACCTAAAAAGAGCTGAGACAGACTGTGAAACTTGTATTAAGCTCAGAGGAAGTGGCAAAAATGTCTCAAATTAAAACAACGCAGACCAAAATACAAGCATCACCAGGAAGTAATGTTACAGTGGGGAAGCTAACAGGAACTGCCTCCAAAGAAATGCAAAATATGATTTCTGATGCTGTGAATCCGCTGAAAGGGCAAATGGATCAGTTACTCCAACAGATGAAACAATTAACGGAGCAGTTTGCAAATAGTACACAGGTTATGCAAAAGCAAATAGCTGAAAATACAGCAGGGATTGGAGAACTGAAAAAAGCAAAAGAGAAGACAGAGGAGAAGACCAGTGAAATAGAAGAAAACATGAGAATGATGGAAGAAAAGCAGAGAGATTATGAACAAGAGTTAATCCAGCTGCAGATGGATAAAGCAGCATACATGCTAAGATTTCAAAATATCCCTGGCTTCCGGTTTGGCTCCCG
>NW_015159770.1:13408-38776 GCF_001447785.1 Gekko japonicus
ATGGCACAATGGACTTGAGAACACAGAAGACAGAAGAATGGAAAGTGATAGAGCGTTTCTATTAATTAAATAATTGGATATAAGCATATAATGTAACTGTACTCTTGGTATACATGTTATGTGTAGTAGAGTGTCTGTTTGTAGTGTGTAGATTTGTTTGTTGTAGATTATAAAAGAAAAATTAATAAAAGTGTACCCAAGGGTACTTTAAAAAAAAGAAGAAGAAGATAATTGGATATAAGCATATAATGTAACTGTACTCTTGGTATACATGTTATGTGTAGTAGAGTGTCTGTTTGTAGTGTGTAGATTTGTTTGTTGTAGATTATAAAAGAAACATTAATAAAAGTGTACCCAAGGGTACTTAAAAAAAAAAGAAGAAGAATGTGCCAACTTGGCCACATCCCTTCCAGCACAACGGGCTGATACCCTTGTTCATCTTGTGTAGCCTGGAGGGAGTGTAGTACCACCTGCTCTGCATCTTAAAAGCTTGGAGCTGAATATTAAACATTTTTTAGGAATGAGCACCTGATTTCCAAACCTGGTGCCATTCCATAATTGAGAGTTCCCTACCCAGTTCCAGTTCCCATTTCTCCTGCGCAAGTGTCTGGCCTTCTGTGAAGACCTTTAAGAGGATTCTATAAATAGAAGATAAGAGGCCTCTCGGGCCCACGTCATAATTTCATGCAAATAGTCTCAAAATCTGAAAACAGTGACAAGAGCCTTTTCTTTTAAGAGTTTCTACCCGGTCCCTGACCTGGAAATATCTAAATCACTGAATCGTAATGTTCCCTTTTACCTCTGCCATATCTCTTTTCATTATTTTCTCATTTCACACCCAATCTTTGGGGCATGATAACTCAGCAAGGAGCCATTCCTTAACGATGGACTTGAATGGCATTGAGTAGCAACCCTCCATTATGGAGAGTGGAATTAACGGTGAGTTACTGCAGTTAACGGTATGCTCCAGGCCTTGTTCTTTGTAAGTAGCTGTTACTCTCTACTTATATTTGTAAGTAACCTCAGCCTTTGGTCTCCAGTGAACTTAGCTGAGATCTCATATTGTCTTTGTGTGAATCCAATAGTTAATAGTAGACATAGGGCTGCAGCCTCCAGATGGTGACTAGAGACCGCTCACTGTCACAACTGAGCTCCAGGCGACAAAGATCAGTTCACTTGGAGAAAATGGCTGCTTAGAAGGGTGGACTCTATGGCATTAATACCCCATTGAAGCCTCCTCCTCTCTCAACCTGGTCCCCCTTGGGCTCCACTCCCCAAATCTCCAGGTATTTCCCAACCCAGAGCTGGCAACCCTAAGCATACACTAAATTATTTGCATCTAATGTGTGGCCTGCTGTATTGCAGGTAGGAAAAACTGCAAATAACCATTTGCAATTATCTAGATTTCTAGGTTCCAAACTAGGAGTTTTGCCAAATTTGATAACAACATGGACCTTAATGCCACTACAACTGTTGGCCAGATGGTCCCTATACATTTTTCATTTTGAAAAATATGGTTAAAAATGAGTCTAAATTTATATTATTCATTTGTTTTTTTACAATAAATTTATTTACTGTATATTTCCATGAAGCATGAACCTAAGGGTCTTGGGTAGAGAACATGTATTCCTTCAAAGTAAGAGTGCTTATGAAGACCACATGGGTGATATTTCTTCATTCTGTCATAGAAACAAATACCTTAGGTGATCCAAATACATATGGCTGATGTAGATTGATGTGCTGATGTATGGCAGGACAAAGGCTTTCTAACCAGTCACTAGGTGGTTCATGAAGTAACCACCACCTGCTTGCAAAAGCAGGACCAGTTAACAATGGATCAAATATCATTCTTATGTCTCCTAGTCTGATGTCCATACATGCATGAGTCATATACATTACCTAAGACCAGAAAGAGAACCAAGAATCAGAGCAGTCATAGCACTGTCACGCCCTGTATATCAAAAAGCTAACCTAGTTTAAATGGAAATAAGCTTATTGACACCTCACTGTCAAAAACAATCCAAAGTTAAAAAATATATGATAAATGAAGAATATAAATAAACAAGCCCATATTAAAATAAAAACCAAAGGTTAAAAACATTTAAAATCATCATTGTCTAACTTTTATCAAGCTGAAATAGTTCATAAAATTCAGTAGAGGGCAGTAAAATATCAACAGAGTTGCTATAAAGGTAACAATTCTGTTAAATGTAACAAAATGTAAATTATACATATTGATAGCAATATTATGCATTCTTTATATTTCTGCGGGTTTTAAAAATCTGAGTAGAATGCCAGAATTGGTGCAGAATAAAATGACAGTGAATCCTATTATATGCAGCTGCATAGATTAAACATGTTCTTGAATCCAGAGGACCAGAATCTAGTTCCATGAACCCAAAAGGGCTTCAAGTTTGTTTATTTGTTTGATTGCTTTAGGGGGGGGGGACAAGTTTCCCCACCATGTGAAACTGCTTTTGAGAAGAACTATAGTTGCAAAAGCAAGTTTCCATTCAATCTGGCATGGAAGTCAGATGTTCCACACAACCAAGTCATATATTCTGATGGACTAATTCAAGCCTAAGGAGCCCTTTGTCATACGGCTGTGAACAAAACACAATGACAAGTAGTTACAGGACTGATAATTTCCCTTCTTTCTGATTTGCATCAATACCGCCCCGGTCACATGGAGGATTTGCCACAGGAGAGGCACGAATGTCGGGCAGAGTATATGGGCGCTATCACAAGGACACATCTGGCAAGCGTAGCACACCCATCGCCAACCCGTAGCATCCGCCCGAAGATCCGGAATCCCCGGGAAAGCCTACTAGCAAACGGTTTGCTATGGGCCATCGACGGAATACCTACATGTGATCACTCAAGCACGCTCCTCTTGCCGTGTTCACGCGCACTGGAAACACGCGCCAACAAACAAAACCCTGATTTTCCACTGCCATGTCTGATCACATTCTGGTGGGTTAAATTGTGCCAGCGTGAAAAGCCACGCCTCCCCCCTGCGTTATCTGGCCCATGTGACCGGAGCCTACGTTTCTTATAAATAGGCATAGCTGACTTTGGCAGCCAAGAAAATACAGGCTAGAGCTGTAAGGCTGAAATATTTAAACCGACCATAGTGACAGTGTTTGTGTGTTTTTTAAATGTGTTTTCATGTGTTTCTAACATTATAATGTTATCAGTTTTGTTGTAGTTTGCCTATGTCCCTCTTTGCATGTCTTAACTGAAATGGCCTTTGGCCCCACACCATAAATGTTACCTACCTACAAGACTGATAACATTCATTCAGAGTCAGAGAAAAAGAATAACGCAAAACTCAGACAATACCCATTAAAACTGAATTGAGTTTCACGTATTGCATTCAGTCCTATTTAAAGGCAAAATAATAATTCGCATGAGGATATTTACTGGCTTTCATGCACTGTAATTTGAATTTTGAATTTTTTGCATTGTTTAATTGCAGTCTCTTCCTAAGCACTTTGGGCTAGATACTGCAGTGCCCTTCCACTGCTGAAATGGCTATTCCCCATTAGAGGAAAGGGTACTTGAAGTGGGTTGGATTGCATGGATCCATCATACTGATGGCAGCCCTTACCTGTGGGGCAAGAAGCCTTCCTCTGACACTGTGGTTGATTTCGCACTAGAGCTGCCTCGATGTTGCGCTGCCGTTTGCCCAGATACTATTGGTCAATTTCACACCCGAAGCCGCGGGGCTGCATTTGACCTGCAGCTTCATCCAATTTCCTCCGCAGTTTTGTGATCCTCAAAAAACAGGATCACGAAACTGCGGGGGAAATCGGGGGAAACTCCGAGTCAAAATGCAGCCCCGCAGCTTCAGGTGTGAAATTGACTAATAGAATCGGGGCAAACAGCAGCGCAACATCGAGGCAGCTCTAGTGCGAAATCAGTCAGATAGTTGTTCTGCTAGTGAAAGAAGTTTGTGTATCAGTTGAAGGCTCCTTGCACAGAGGAAATGCCATCATTAGCTGAATGGATGCACAGTATGCAACCCATTAAACAGAAGAACTTTGCATTAAGTTCATTGTATCTAAATTGGCCCTTCCATTAGAATGAGGCACTGTGGAAGATACTTCATCAGCCATTTCCAGTCTTTGGGTGGAGGCTTTAGAAAGTGTTGTTCTAGGATTTGCACAAGAGTTCATAGAACAATTTATGATTATGTTGCAGTGGAAGTTCACAAGATATAATCCAATGGCCATAACTCATCACAGAGCTTGAAGTCTTTTTGTTACAGTAACATTTCTGAATTATTTCTGCTGATTGAAATGGAGCTTTCTTCCACTTCAGAGGTCCAAGATCACCATGTAAAACCAGTTAATTAGTTTTACATTTACAAGACCATTATCTAGTTTCCATCATGGGGTACTGCTTAGCAAATACTTAGCCCTTAAAGGGTAGGGCAGTCAAAGGTTACAAAAAGAAGTCAGGACTTTTTTAACCTAGACCTCTCTAGAAGCCAGAACTTCAGGCTTTGTAGGTTTTGTATCCCATAGATTTGAAGGATGTAATTCAATTGGCACAAGTCCATTATTTATGTCTGTTTCAACAACTGAAAATAAAATAGTCTTTTTGCAGACAATAATTGATTCAGAAAAAAACCCCAAAGCTATAGTAACATATTAGTTGTTTTGATGTAGATTTTCCGGGCTTTATGGCTGTAGGACCTGACATTTCACCAGCAGCTGTAGGACCTGACACTGTAGGACCTGACATTTCACCAGCAGCTGTGACTGGCATCCTCAGAGGTATAACACAGAAAGATAGAGTACTCTCTGTGTCAAGGTGAGAAGAAAAATGGTAGGCAAGTAATTTATATCTACTCAGGAAGGTGAGGTAGGGCTGAGTCATTATCTTGTAGGAGTCCCCCAGGCTGTGACATGCTAATGGAGGTGCTTTCCTGAGGAGGTTCTTTTGCATATGGATTGGCTCTTGAAATTGTAATCTTATCTGTACGGCTATTGTAAGGTGTACAGCATTTTGTGTTTTTCATGACAGAAAACCATGCCCCATTTATTGTTAAACTTTCTTCTTTCCTGTTGAGGTTGTGTTTATGTTTATGAATTTCAATGGCTTCCCTGTGTAATCTGACATGGTAATTGAATGTGTTGTCCAGCCTTTCAGTGTCTTGGAATAAGATACTGTGTCCTGTTTGAGTTAGGCTATGTTCAGCCACTGGTGATTTTTAAGGTTGGCCCAGTCTGCAGTGTCTTTCGTGTTCTTTTATTCTTGTCTGAATGCTACACTGTGTGGTCCCGATGTAAAGCTGTCCACAACTGCAGGGTATGTGATATACCCAAGCAGAAGTGAGGGGGTCTTGTCTGTCTTTTGGTGATTGTAGCATCTGTTGTATTTTTCTGATGGGTTTGAATACTGTTTGTAGGTTGCGTTTTTTCATAAGTTTTTTCATTAAGTTGTGTTTTTTCAGAAGTTTTTTCATTAGCATGTCACAGCATGGGGAACTCCTACAAGATAATGACTCAGCCCTACCCCACCTTACTGAGTAGATATAAATTACCTGCCTACCATTTTTCTTCTCACCTTGACACAGAGAGTACTCTATCTTTCTGTGTTATACCTCTGAGGATGTCAGTCACAGCTGCTGGCGAAACGTCAGGTCCTACAATGCCAAGACCATGGCCATACAGCCCGGAAAATCGACAACAACTAATGAACTCCGGCTGTGAAAGCCTTCAACAACATATAGTAGCATAACACCTTAGATTAACTAAATGTTAGGAAGCGAACCCAAGAGATTGCTCACTACTCTGTGATATTTAGTTGTTCCCTCGTGGCTGTCAGAGCTTGGGGGACCTGACTCCCCCTCCCAACTCGTAGAGAGGGTAGCAGTGTAAGGGTGAAGAAACAACAATGTGAATTTGGAACAGACAGCTTTTGGGTGTTACTGCTTTCATATTGCTAGAAGAGGTTATGCTTCATCAGTGAAATTAATCTCATAGACCTCCTGTCTTTTTACATGTTGAGCTGCACACTCCACTGAAATGAATAGAAAACCCTTTTCTGGTGTACTTTTAGTACAGGAGTATCAGCTCTAGATTAGGAAAATAGCTGGCAACGACCCAGATGTTTCAAAGTAATGTGCTCAGGATTGTCATCTGTTTAAATCCCAATATTCCCCTCTAATGATTGATACCTGAAAAGGATCCTTGAAGGCATATTAAGGAATGTGCGTCGTTCTAAACATTGTCCTAAATCAGATGCTTGGGTTGTATTCCTTTCATGCTTTGTCATCTTGTTGAACATGACACAGAGATTCCCACTTCTGTATTGACATAACCTTTTCTTGAGAGTGGTACCATTCGTCATTTTTTGCGTGCAACGTCATAAAATGTCAATAGGTAATATATTATTTTAATATGTGACTGCTGACTCCTTAGATCTTAGTCTAACTTGGTATGGTTTCTGTCATGAAATTAATAAAGATCAGGATAAATGTTTAACCTGGACCAGCTTCTATTCCCTGTCAGTTACCATAGTAACTGACTACAGTAAACTACGTAAATCCTATATTTGGACCTTCCAGTATGTATTATAGATTACTTGAAATCATGAGAGATATCTGTCTTTAGACTTCCCTTCTACTGAAATAGAATATTCGTGAAGGCTAATAATGCTGTGCCATTATCAGGGATATATTTATACAGTTCCATGAAAGAAAATCCTCGTTGTTGTAGAAATGTTCTTGAAACAGCTACAATATCATGCATTTTAACAAAGAATTGCTAGGGACAGATCTCAAGCCAGGAGCTACTTTTTCGGTAGTAGCATTAATTACTCTGTGTCTCCTAGAGTACTATTGGACAGAGTTGTGACCAGTTATAAATTATAAATTTTGAAATATTTCTATGATTTATCCTAAGTTGGAAATTTTGCTTATGTTGGCATTCTCAATTAAATTCTGCATTTTGGGGGGACTTGCTTGTTTTGCATCTAATTGGATTTTCCTCTCAGATACTCCAGCAGGACAAAATGGCAAAATGTTTCATTCATCATATGGATGAGATTTCTCTTTAAATAAGGAAGAATCTTGTGTCATCCCCAACTTTTTTTGAGACCTTGGGTACCTTTGGAATTTTGAGGCAGGGCAGCAGGTGCCACTACAAAATGGCTGCTACAAGAGTGTGAGGCAAGCATACATACACACACAAGAGGAAGGGAGATAGGGAATATAAATAAACACACACACACACAAGAAGCCCAATAGAGGATAACATTCACAAAGAAGAAGACACCATTAGGGGAAAGGGAGCATAAAACACACAGAAAAGAAGACTAGGGATGACCATGAACTGGCGCATAAAGCAAAGTTTGTGCTGAACATGGGCCAGTTTCGGGGTCATAAAACGATGTTCATAGAAGCATGTGCATCACAAAGATTTCCCAAACTTTGGGGGTGGTTCGGGAAATGGATACGTCTCCCAGAAAACCTGGCACGAATCAATCAAATTCCAAGGCAATGGTAGGGGAGGAATTCTTTCCAGCCTTGGAAACACCAATAGGGACTCTCCAAAGCTTGATAGGCACTACTGGCTGCCAATTACAGAGCTCCCATTTGGCTCTATGGGATCTGAAAACTATATAAAGCCCAAGCTGCAGCCAAGTCCTCCTTTTCTGGAGATGATTGGAATAGAGAGAGATAGAAGGAAGTTCATCAGCTTTTGTTGACCTCACTTCAGCCTTCCACTCCGTTGAGCGATCCAGACTATGGGACAAACGCAATAAAACAAACATTGATAGAAGGCTCTTTAGGATCCTGAAGGAACTACATTCCAACCTTACAGTCAGGGTAAGAGTGTGTTCACATGGCTCTCTTACAGACCCTATCCCATTAAGAAAGGGTGTAAAGTAAGGTTGCTTGTTTGCCCCCTTTCTGTTTGCTGGCTTTTGCTGTGAATAAACTATAGACTAATTTTTATATCAATGATTTTGTTCAGGCCATGGAATCCCAGGGAAACCCCCCCGCCCCATCTTCATTGCCTGGTTGGAAAATTTCAGTCCTGCTGTGTGAAGATGATATGGCAATCATGTATTTTACCAAAATTGGACTCAGAAGGATACTAATTAGTTTGGCTGATTACCGTGATAGAGAGGAATTAAGGGTTAATTATAATAAAACAAAAATCGTAGTCTTCAGTAATAATAGATTCAAGCACAGATGGACAATTAATGCTCACGGAATAGAACAATGCCCCTTCTTTAAATATCTAGGCATAGTATTTCATGGGTCTCAGTCTTGGCAGGCACATCTTAAGACCATTTTATCAACTGTACACTGGGAGCCATTTTAATTTTTTTTCTTTTCAAAGGATGGCCAGCTAATAACCCCAGCCATTAATGTATTCCGGGGCAAAGTTATCATGCAGCTTTTGTATGGGGCTGAAATATGGGGGTGGAACAATAGAATACTTGACCATCTTGAAATCATTGAGAACAACTTCTTAAGGAAAACCTTGGGTCCCCCCTCAGGGAACTCCTGCCGCACACTTAAGGTTAGAAGTTGGACTCCCCTCTATTACAACAAGTGTCCACTTGAAAGTATTAAAATATTATAAGGAACTTGACAGTATTTCTGAAGGCCATTTGGTAAAATATTGTTTTTGGTACTACAAGGAAGGGAATCAGTGGTCCAATTTGCTGTCCCCAATTCTGCAGTTATACTCCTTGTCCTCTTTAGAGGCTGTAAAGCTTTGGGATTCAAGCAAAATTCATAAATGGCTTTTTGAAAAAGATGCCCTTCGTGATATCGGTATAGCCCAATAATCCAAATTTTCTCTGTGGTATCCTTGGCTTAAGAAAAACAAATTCTGTCGTTACTTAGCTGACCTTTCTAACGTTACATTAAGAAAGTAATTTACTAGTGCACATTTTTCACGCTATGCCATCTGACTGTTTACAGGGCAGATTTCAAAAAAATACCTGTGGAACAATGCCTCTACCCTTGTGGTCTTGATCAAGTGGAAGATATTGTACACTACGCCTTCTGTGGGTCCATTTGAAACTTCTGAATCAAGTTCTTGTACATTTTTCCTGCTTAGATGAGGAATATACTGTTTTTTTATTGTCTGATACTATCCCTTTTGTTATCCTCAGGGGTCATTTGGGGGGGGACGTGGGGGGATGCCATTCCCCCGGGTGAGGTGCGGGAGGGCGGGGCCTGGAGCTCCCTGCTGATGCCCGCTGGAGGTCGCCGCCGGCTGTGGGGAGGACACACTTCCGGTGATGTCAGGGGGTGTGGCATATGCTAATGAGTTATGCTAATGAGTCCCCCTAGCTCTTTTTCTACGAAATGACCCCTGGTTATCCTCAAAGTGGCTAGAATCATAGAGTTGGAAGGGACCTTCAGGTTGTCATGTCCCTAGCTTATTCACTCTCCACACACACTATTGGCAGTGTAATGCTTTATTAGAGATATTGTGAGTTCCAGAACTTTTGTTAGGACTGAAGGAAAACCGCGGGAACATACAGGTTATAGGTAAAAACAGAAAATTCCACTCATACACACGTCATACCTACCTCTCAGCATTACTGTGGCAACATGGATAGATATATGGTGCCCTATTCTAACCTAGGCTGGCATAAAGATCTCCAAGGTTGATCCCATGGGAACAGACACTTGGGGCACACTTCAAGATTGTTACAGCTTCTACTCCCATGCACTCCAACAACACTCACCCCCCCTTAGGAATTTAACATGACAAGCAAGGAGAAAGGAAACAGGACTGAAAGAAATCAAAAGTTAGGCAGAGCTTGACACAGTTTCATCTAGTCCAACTCCCTGCACAATGCAGGACATTCACAAATACCACCCCCTCCACACCCCGCAGTGACTACCATTCCACACCCAGAAGATAACAAAAAACCTCCAGGATCCCTGGACAAACTGGCCTGTAAAAAGCTGATTCCTGACCCCAAAGTGGCAATCAGCATTTCCCTGGGCATGTAAGAAAGGGCCACAAGAACTAAGCACTGAGGCAACTCTTCCTGCCCTCCCTCTCATGATCTGCCTAAGTTCACACAATGAGCATTGCTGTCAGATGGCCATCCAGCCTCTGTTTGAAAACGTCCAAAGAAGGAGAATCCACCACCTCCTGAGAAAGCCTATTCCACTGAGGAACCGCTTTAACTGTCAGGAAGTTCTTCCTAATGTTTAGCCGAAAATTCTTCCAATTTAATTTCAACCCATTGGTTCTGGTCCAACCTTCTGGGGCAACAGAAAACAACTCCATACCATCCTCTATATGACAGCTCTTCAAGTATTTGAAGATGGTTATCATATAACCTCTCAGTCATCTCCACTCCAGGCTAAACATACCCAGGTCCTTCAACCTTTCCTCGTAGGACTTGGTCTCCAGACCCCTCACCATATTGAGGCAGACTCAGCATGGGTTCTGTAAGGGAAGATCTTGTCTCACAAACCTGTTAATGTTCTTTGAGGGGGTGAACAAACATGTGGACAAGGGGGACCCAATAGATATTGTTTACCTTGACTTCCAGAAAGCTTTTGATAAAGTTCCTCATCAAAGGCTCCTAAGTAAGCTCAAAAATCATGGGATAAAAGGACAAGTTCAGACCCCATCAACGTGTATTTATATTTAGGATTTTTGGCTCCAATGTGCATCACCTTGCACTTGGCCACATTGAACCCCATTTGCCATGTTGATGCCCACTTGCCCATCTTTGACAGATCCCTTTGGAGTGCCTCACAATCCTCACTGGTTTTCACTACCCTGAACTGACATGGACTGATCAAGAGAGAGATCTTGGAGTTGTAGTAGATAACTCACTGAAAATGTCGAGACAGTGTGTGACTGCAATAAAGAAGGCCAATGCTATGCTGGGGATTATTAGGAAGGGTATTGAAAACAGATCAGCCAATATAATAATGCCCCTATATAAATCAATGGTGAGACCTCATTTGGAATACTGTGTGCAGTTCTGGGCACCACACCTTAAAAAAGATATTATAGCTTTGGAAAAAGTGCAGAAAAGGGCAACTCGAATGATAAAAGGGTTGGAACACTTTCCCTATGAGGAAAGGTTAAGGCGCTTAGGGCTCTTTAGCTTGGAGAAAAGACGACTGAGGGGTGACATGATCGAGGTTTATAAGATTATGCATGGGAAAGAGCAGGTAAAGAAAGAGGTACTTTTCTCCCTTTCTCACAATACAAGAACCCGTGGGCACTCCATGAAATTGCTGAGCGGTCGGGTTAGAACGGATAAAAGGAAGTACTTCTTCACCCAAAGAGTGATTAACACATGGAATTCACTGCCACAGGAAGTGGTGGCGGCTACAAGCATGGACGGCTTCAAAAGGGAATTAGATAAGCATATGGAGCAGAGGTCCATCAGTGGCTATTAGCCACAAGGTATAGCTAGGGGCTCTGGGGCAAGTGATGCTCTGTCTTCTTGGTGCTTGGGGGGGGGGTCAACAGTGGGAGGGCTTCTAATGTCCTGGCCCCACTGGTGGACCTCCTGATGGCACTGGTATTTCTGGCCACTGTGTGATACAGAGTGTTGGACTGGATGGGCCTTTGGCCTGATCCAACATTGGCATCTCTTATGTTCTTATGTTCTTATCTTCATTGCCCTCCTCTGGACATGTTCCAGCTTGTCTATATCTTTCTTAAACTGTGGTGCCCAGAACTAAACACAATACTCTAAATGAGGTCTAACCAGAGCAGAGTAAAGTGGTACCATCACTTCTTGTGATCTGGACTTCTTTTGATACATCCCAAAATCGCATTTGCCTTTTTAGCAACTGCATCACACTGCTGACTCATGTTCAGTGTATGGTCTACTAAGACCACTAGATCCTTTTCGCACATACTACTGCCAAGACAAGTCTCCTCCAACCTATAATTATGCATTTGATTTTTCCTACCTAAATGCAGAACTTTACATTTATCCCCAGTGAAATTCATTTTATTTGTTTTAGCCAGTTTTCCAGCCTGTCAAGATCATCCTGTATCCTGACTCTGTCTTCTACCATATTTGCTACCTCTCCCAATTTAGTATCATCTGCAAATTTAATAAACTTTCCCTCTATCACTGCATCCAAGTCATTGATAAAGATGTTGAACAAAACAGGTCCCAGGACAGATCCTTAAGTACTTGTCACTCCTCTCCAAGAAGATGAGGAACCATTCGCAAGCACTCTCTGGGTGTGATCTGTGAACCAGTTACGGATCCACCTAATAGTCATAGGATCCAGTTACAGATCCACTTAACGGTCATAGGCTACTTTTTATCAATCAATATAAGGAAGAAATTATTATCTGCTCATTTCTGCAAAAATTTTAGCTAAATTGTAATTCCCTGTTATTTTATGGATTTTTTGTTGTTGTTGCATTCATTTCTTACCATCTTAGTTTTAAACTTTTTAAGTTTTATCCTGTTACGTAAAAATGTTTTAACCCTCCTCTTGTGGAGGGAGCACTGTTATATGTTGGCGTATATGCTGGGATGTTATGGCCTATGGCTACAACAATAACAATAAACTTCAAACTGTGGTAATAGCTCTCACTGCTGGCTGCCAGTAACAGAGCTCCCATTTGGCTCTCTGGGATCTGAAAACTATATAAAGCCCAAGCTGCAGCCCAGCCCTCCTTTGTTGGGTTTTGCAGCAAGTTGGAGAAGAAGAAGAGTTGGATTTATACCTCACCCTTCACTTGGAGTCTCAGAGTGACTTACAATCTCCTTCCCTACCTCTCCCCACAACAGACACCCTGTGAGGTAGGTGGGGCTGAGAGAGCTCTTTCGAGAACTGCTATTGAGAGAACAGCTCTGACAGAACTGTGACTGACCCAGGGTCACCCAGCTGGCTTCATGTGGAGGAGTGGGGAATCAAACCTGGTTCTCCAGATTAGAGTTCACTGCTCTTAACCACTAGACCAAAGAGGACTGGAATAGAGAGAGAGAGAAGGAAGTTGATCAACTTTGCTGGCAGGGGATTGCTCTTTGCTCTGTGTGTGCCACCCAGCCTTTCTGCTCACGTTGAGTAGGAGGGCTTCCCTCTGTTTTTTATCATCTCTCTGGGCTGGGGTGTGTTGACTGGGCAGGCTCTGTGTCCCACCCAGTCAGTTTGCTCCGGCTCGGTGGGTTACAAATCTAAAGTAATAAATAAATAAACAGTAAATAACAGGAGAGAGTGCCGGTCCAAACTATACTGGACATGGGAGATTCACGGAATTTCCAGGGTTTTTAAATGATAAAAGCAGCAATCGGAGGGGAGACAGTTCTAATTAGGCATAGAGAGGTGAACAATTTCAAAGGTGTTCCCACAGAGGAAAACACTACAAAGGAAGGCAACTTGGGTGGTAAAAACATCAGTAGCTTATAGCACCCTCTGCTGTTCTTGAATGGCATAAAAAGATGGTTCAAAGGTTCTACTTTCTTGTCTTGATCATGGCCTTGAGTACTCAAAAGGTATTTGAAAATGAATATATGAAGGCCAGATTAATAATAGTTAGCGTTGCTTTCAGTGATCAAAGCTCTTCAAATGAATTATCTTGTAATCATTCCAACTATACTATTATTACTAGTGGTAGTAGTAGTACACACACATTGGAGAATGGCTTGTCTAAAGCCACCTAGTGAGTTAATGGCAGAGATAAAATTTGAACCAAGGACCTCCCAGACCGCAGCCCAATTTCATATCTATGAAATTGTAACAGTGATTGGATGATCTCCCATAGTTTATTTCTTTTCTGGTTTTTTTTTTAAATTTTGAAGCAGTCACGTGAGATTGCTAATTTGATCAGGGAAGTGTGTGTGGGAGGGATAATCCCTCCTGTGGCATTCCTCTTTTCTGCCCCCCCAGCTGCTATTGACCATGCAGAAAAAAGCAACAAGCATAGATGCTTATGTCTGTTTGACGAATGTGTGCTGTGAGGGTCTAAAGCTTATTTGGGATTTCAGAGCTTTTAAAGTATCAGTTTCATGGAATGGGAGCAGGGACAACAACTAAGGGAACCAACTTTAAAGTAAAGGTTTCCCTTGCTTGAAAGCCAGTCAAATCTGACTCTAGGGATTGGTGCTCATCTCCATTTCCAAGCCGAAGAGCCAGCACTGTCCGAAGACTTCTCCCTGGTCATGTGGCTGACATGACTAGATGCCGAGGTGCACGGAACGCTGTTACCTTCCCACTGAAGTGGTACCTATTTATCTACTTGCAATTTCTTGCTTTTGAACTGCTAGGTTGGCAGAAGTTGGGACCAGAGACGGGAGCTCACTCCGTCATGCGGCACTCGGGTCTCGAACTGCTGAACTACCGACCTTCCGGTCTGCAGCTCAGTGTCTTAAGCCTGGGTAATTAGTTTGGTTCAGGTGGGTAGCCGAACAAAATTTGAGTCCAGTAGCACCTTAGAGTTAGACAGTAGCAAAAATGTCTAGAGTACACGTTTTTGTAAGTCAGAGCTTTTGTAGACAGTGGCAGTGCCACTTCAGCTACCCTGTGGTTAGTACTGCACAGAAGAAGGCGATGATAAACCACTTCTGATCATCTTGTACCTGAAAAACCATATGATGAGACAATCCAGAATTTCCACTTGAAGCTTAAAGGACTACACTGTGGCTATCGTACTTTGGTCACACTGGAAAAGACAATAATGTCAGGAAAAATCAAAGGCAGCAGGAAAAGACCCAACACGAGAGGGAAACCAGGCCTGAGCAAGGCTGTTACCAGTGGGATGTTTCGGAGACTGTTAATTCATAGGAAGCGACTTGAAGGCACTTTACACACACACATCAGTGCTCCCTTTGTAATAGCTAACTAAGTGTGCTTGGACTCACAAAATCGTATACCCTGGAAAATTTTGTTGGTATCTACGGTCCTATTGGGCATTCATTAGCTAGGATTCTAATGGACCGGTTCTATTCTACTGTGACTTCTGGGACTCCGGATGTTGATATAATTCCAGTATAACGTAATCAGGATGATGTGGACTGCCAGAAACAAAGTAGAAAGAAAAATGAGGTTAAAGAGCAGAGAGCATAACACTCATTCTTTAAGCAATGGGACATTCTTGGACAGCTCTGGGAACCCACTTCAGTCTCAGAGGCCATTAAGGAGTGACATTAGAAACAAAAATCACAAAGTATCTGGAATGCCCAATGGAGTTTAAATGTGCAACGTGAATTGGCAGTAGATGTAATGTGTTATAACAATTTACAGTATAGAGATGGGAGTGTGAGCTAGTGCTTTATTAATGTTACTAAAATGCGTTGTTTCTCTTTTGATAAATTAATTTAAAATGTATGTCCGTATAGATGTATTTTTGTAATTTTGAAAGTAAAATTATCAATTTTTAAAACATTATGAAATGAATAAATGTGTGTGGGGGTGTGAAATGTATTAAGAAGAAGTCTTAATCAGTAGGCAGGAGAAAAAAAAGAAACAAGGTACAAGGTTGAGAGTTTTATTAGATCTAGATCCCTACATATTTTGCTAAATGCTTATTCAGGGGATCTTATATTTAAAAAATAAGCAGTCTCGTGGTACCTTAAAGACTGATTGTGACGCCCTTCTTATTGGGGAGGACCAGTTTCACTTTAAAAGTGTTCTTTTTATTCTGTTTATCTGTATATTATTCTGTTTATTCTGTTCTGTTTATTCTGTTTATTCTGTTTATTCTGTTTATTCTGTATATACGGCTGCCATCAGGAAATTTTAAGGATTTCCAAACCTTTATACTTTACTGGTGCTTTTCCTAATTTGGTAGACCGAGTTCAAGGCTTACGAGGAACTATGTGGTCCTGAGGAAGTATTTATTTCAAAGCTGGTATACTTGAATGAAAGAGGATTTATTGAAATAAATCATAAATAAGAGAGTAGAACAATGTAACTAGTAATGTGTAAATAATGAACAATTGCTTGGTGTATCACACACAATCTTCTCCCTTACTGACAGGGATCTTTTCAGGTAACTTTGTATCACTGGTTTATCTCAATGCCATACAGGTTCACTGTCTCTTTCCAGTCTGTTATAACACCCAGACTTTACTATAACATTTCTTCACTTAAACTTCACGTTTTCCTAGACTTAGCCCTCAGATCTCTTATCCTTTCTCTCAGAACAACCTCAGCTGTTCTTAACTGCTTCAACACCGAACTAACTTATTCCACACAGGACTGCTTCTCTCTCCTTTCACACACAGAACTAACTGAACTTATCAACTGTCAAAACTGTAACTGTAAAACCTGACTGACATACATACTCATCCACTCATTTTCACTTCCAAAACCCCTCCCCCTCTCTGTCAACCACCAATCATACCACACTTGCCTTTCTCAACCACTCTAGTCTATCTACAACCACCATGCAACCACACTTTTAAAGAGACACGCACACACAAAAAACAAGGAATCATTACACTGATAATTTCACTTCAGCATATGCTTCTGTCTAACAGAGCCCACTTCTTCAGATCCAGCGAGTGGATCCTCACTATGCATTTAGGGTAGCATTTTTTAAAATTAGTTCCTCTAGCTGTTTTAATATCAGTTTGACTTGCCAGCAATTACTAGGTAATGTTATTTAACTTTGTGCCATGTAAAGCTTCAACTTGACGGTTTCTGCTCATTAAACCTCTGTTAAACGACAGGACATTTATCCTTTCCAGCTGGCAACCTTATCTGCAGTTGATTTATGTTGGGGTATGGGAATAAATGAAGAAATAGGCCAAGAGGCCGTGAAATTCAGGAAGTACAGTGTGTAAAATTCAGATCTAATCAAGAAAAATGCAGAGACCATTTGACTTAACACTGAGTACAGTAATTAACTCAGCATCACTAGAAAATGGTCTCTTCCTTTTTCTTGATTAAAACTGAATTTTATATAATTGCATTTCATCCGGTACTTCCTGAATTTCACAGCCCCTTGACCATGCTGTTTGTTTTCATGGTGGTGGAGGAAAGTATCATCAAGTTGCAACCGACTTATGGCAACCTGTAGGGTTTTCAAGGCAAGAGATGAGCAGAGATGGGCTTGTAATGTATCCAGTCCAGACAAGTCCAGACAAGTCCAGAGACAAACGTCGAGCTTCGCTCCAAGAGACAATGGACTATGCGGATCCTAGCCCGCTCCGATCAGGGGGCTAAGTTCCCGGCCGAGAGCCTATGGGACTCTCGGCCACTGTAAATAACCTATAGGGAAGTAGGGGTGTGTTTTGGGTGGCGGTTTCTTGGGGGATATAAGCCGGCCTGCGAGCCGGCCAAAGTTGTCTTGTTCTGGGCAGAATAAAGTACGCTTTGCTGAAATCACTCTCCGTTTGCATACTTTTCAGGCTTGCCATTGGCTGCCTCTGCATAGCAACCTTGGACTTCTTTGGGTCTCCCATCCAAGGACTAGCCAGGGCTGACCCTGCTTCGCTTCCGAGGTCTGACAAGATCAGTCTAGGTACACAAAATGACTGGAGAGAGAGAGGGACAATATGAAGAACTATGGATGCTTATTACATCTAAAGGAAGTGCTTCCTTATACCTGCAAGGCATAGTGTAAAGGCCATCACCTAAGTGTGGTCATAGGATGCACCTTTCCAGCTGGATCACTTAGGAAACCAGGTTCCAAAGACTTGAGTTATTCTGCAGCTGGCAAAATGACAAAAAGGGTCTTGTGACATCTTAGAGTTGAATATATTTCCTACAGAAGAAAGCGTTGGTATGCCAGAGCCCAATTCATTAGTTTAAAAATAAAGGGCTTTAAAATTGTCATGTTGAGTAGGGCTGCCAGTTCTGGGTTGGGAAATTCCTGGAGACTGGGGTGTAGACTGGGGAAGGCAGGCACAGGGCACAGGGAGGGGAGCGAGCTCAGTGGAGTATGATTCCGTACAGTTTACCCTTCTAAGTAGCCATTTTCTCCAGGGGAATTGGTTTCTGTAGTCTGGAGATCAGTTGTAATTCTGGGATATCTCCAGGACCCACCTGGAGGTTGGCAGTTGTAATGTAGAGAATGAGAGCTTGATTGTCAAATAGGAAAATGTCTGATTAAAACAAATCAATAGTAGCTGGTGGGCCAACACAGTGCATTCACCTGCAGTGATTCTCCAGACTTCACACACCTGCTGCTCATTCCCCACCACCACTTCATTTGGATTTTTGAGATGACCACTGGTCTTATTGTACTGAGGTTATCTTGAAAAAGCCCCCCCCCCCCCCCCCCCACCCGGCTGGGGTGTTTAATTTAAAGGGACACTCAAGGAAGTCCCTGGGAGGTGTTTGTTATAAATAATTAAGAACTTCTGGGTTAAATAACAGCCCTGTTTCATCCCAACTGTTTTATAGTTACAAAACTTATAGTTCATACACATTAACAGAGAAGACTGGGCAACAGGCCAAGAAGTTTCTTTTGGTTTATGATGAAAATCACTAATTTGGATCAAAATCTGTCTGGGAGTGTGGCAGCTCCACCTAGTGGGGAAAGCTGGCTAGAGCATAGAGATGTTAGCCTGAAGCTAAGGAGTTTCTTTAATTGCAATGATTTAAAGGGAAATTTGCATTGCTGTACCTCAGATGGCACATTTAAGCTGGGTGGGGGTGGGGGTAGAATACTTTTTCCACTGATAATACAATCCTATGCAAATGTACAAAGAAGAAGAAGGAAAAAAAGAGTCAGATTTATACCCTGCCCTTCACTCAGAGTCTCAGAGTAGCTTGCAATCTCCTTCTCTTCCTCTCCCCACAACAGACATCCTGTGAGGTAGGTGGGGCTGAGAGAGCTCTGAGAAAACAGCTCTGACAGAACTGTGACTGACCCAAGGTCACCCAGCTGGCTGCATGGGGAATCAAGCCCAGTTCTCCATATTAGAGTCTACTACTCTTAACCACTAGTTTACTGAGCCAGTTAACCCAGCAGAACTTACTTCTGTCTAATCATGACTAGGATTGTGTTACAACTCTCTTTAAAACCAATGGAGCTGCAGCACAGATTACCTTTCTTTTTCCCTGTCAAGTCACAGCTGACTTATGGCAACCCCACAGGGTTTTCAAGGGAAGAGATCTTCAGAGGTGGTTTGTCATGGCCTGCCTCTGCATGGCAACCCTGTTATTCCTCAGTGGTCTCCCGTCCAAATACTGACCAGGGCCGACCCTGCTTAGCTTCTGAGATCTGATAAGATCGGGCTAGCCTGGGCTACTCCGATGAGGGTAGCACATATGACTAGCTGTCGGCTATATTTTTATTCCAAGTCCTCTCCAAAGTGCTCAGGGCAATGCATGTCTTAGCTTCATAACAAACCTGGACTGCTAAGAACCAAGAAAGAAAGGGTTCCTCTGGAAAGATGAAAACACCATATGAAAACTAATGAGCAGACATTTGAAAACAAATCAAATTAATTGCTTGGCTCCCAGTGTGACCACGATTTTGTCCCCAGAGTGCCCCCCCCCAGTGACCCTTATAACATTGCTATGAGACAGACTGGCTGAGTGAGGGAGACCAGCCCAAGGTCACCAGTGAGCTTCATAGCAGAGCTAGAACTGGAACCTGAGTCCTGCTCCAACGAGACTAACCATTATACCACGCTGTCTATCTGGGCTGACCTAACAACCCTTTTGGCTATGTATAAAGGCCACCTCCTGCTATTCACCACAGTAGAGGCTAACTAGCATTTATTCCAGGACAGCTATGTTCAGTAGGGCTTTTTTTGTGTTTGGGAGGGCTGCTGGAATCTTGCTGTCTGTGTTCTGGAGATTACACAAGCGCTTTGCTCTCCAAGGGCAGGGATTCAAGATAGACGGAGTTGCCCCAGGCTATGCTGAGGATTGTGTAGATTGTCCCCACTACTGCATTGCAATCGCATAGCCTCTTCTTCCTCAAATTAAAATAGGAATCCCACAATCCTACCATTCCTGGGGAGAAACCACATCCTAATGCATCAAATCAGAGGAGTGTTGCAGTCAAGGGTGATTATCTCCTAGTCAGTGGGAAACATTGCTACATTTGCATTTCCTGTATTGTTGTAGAGCATTTTTACAAGATATTGCTAATTTCTTTAGCAAGGGAGAACACAGTATGGGTTAAGCCTCATCAGCCTGGAAATACTGTATCCAGTTTTGTTATTTTAATGGATTTGTCAGATGTATTTAGACACGGGAGGGGGAAAATCAAGAGAAGCCATTTTTCTCTTTCCCCTGTTCCCTTTTCTCTAACTCTCTCTCTTCTTTTGTAATCATAGCCAGGAAATTTATGAGAACACCCCCCCACACACACACCAGAATACATTTACCAGTGCTGCAGATAAAATACTGATGAGCTTTGTGAGAGCCTAATTGTATTCACACTCATCCTGAGCTGCTGACAGCCTATATTTTGCTGTTGGCAGGGGTGGGTGGGGAACCCCACATTTTTTCCCCAACATAAAATCAATGATGGCAAAACCCCGCACAAAAAACCCACAAACCCCATTAGTGCCCCAACAATGAATAAGTTCTTAGAATCCTAGCACTGGAGGAACCTTACAGGCCATCTAGTCCAGCTTCCTGCAATCCAAAACTACAGCATCCTAGCAGATCTCCAGCCCGGGAAATTCCTCCTCCCAGGTCATTAAATCCACTGTTGAACAATTACAGGGCCCAGGACAGAACTTTTAGCCCCACACCTGAGACCTTCTTCCAGACTGATGGAGTGCCACTGATGAGCACTCTGAGAATGGCTCTCCAACCAGCTGTGAATTCACCTAATGGTATATCTTCTAGCCTGCATTCACACCAGAAACCTCTCAAAATTGCTGTTCTATAAAAGAGCTAACAGAAGGATGTGATCATATTACTATCCTCACCAGTAAAGAATTGCTGCAGCTAGATTTCATTATCAGACTACTAAAACAGTCCAGCTTAGAGAGGACAGAATTCAACTATCAAAATAAATTTCCACTGTCCTGGCTGTCAAAGAAGAAAGTTCTGTGACCACAACTGCCCCCTCCTTCCCCTCGCTATCAGCACCTGTGACTGTCCCCCTCCCTATGCCTGGTGTAGTGTTATCGGGAGCAGTATCAGCTGAAGCTGTCTCCACTTGAGGGGCTACATCCAGAACAGAAAACCTGTTAGAGGTAAGAACATGAAACTCAGGAGGCTTAGGCTGAACTAGAAAATCTTCAGAAGAACAAAGTTTGAGTCCAGTGGCACCTTTAAGACCAACAAAGTTTAATTCTGGGTATAAGCTTTTGTGTGCATGCACACTTATACTTTGTTTAGAGGTCTGGATGGTCTAGGTCACTTATGTGGTCCCAACAAAAAGCAGGTAATAATCAAAGAACCAGGATAAATCAGAGTGAACTGCAACCTCAGAGATGAGCCAATTTACTGTCACTCAAGGAGTTACCTCTCAGTGAGGAAGACAAGTTAAGGCTGCTCTCCAGGTTCTTCCAGCACTCTTCAGGAAAACAAAAGTCCACAATGATGTGTCCCAAACAACAGGCCAAAGGTAGGTGACTCTTTACCAATGAACTACAGCAGTAGACAAAAAATAAGAAACTCTCTCAGGGGCACATTGCTGTTGCAATATCTCAGGTGTAGCTGGCTATATCCAGAGGTCTGGAGTTTCCATACTTTGTGCTAGTTGTTTGATTCCACAAAGCTCAGATGAAATCTGAAGTGATTCAGATGCATATGATGACTCTGGCACCCAAAGGGTAATCAGAGGTCATTTCGGGGGGGGACGCGGGGGAACGCAGTTCCCCCGGGTGAGGTGCAGGGGGCGGGGCACATGATGAAGCCCCGCCCCCTTCTTCCGGCCGCCCCACTTCCAGCCCTCATTCAGCCAGGAGGAGGCAGGAGAAGAGGAAGGGTAAGTTGCTTCCTCCCCGCCTCTCCCCACCCCTGCCTGCCTGGGGCCAGGGAGGGCCTTGGCGGGGCTTCCTCGCACTCCCGCTGGCCTTGCAGATCCACCGCCGGGCCCCTGATGTCAGGGGGTGTGGCATATGCTAATGAGTTATGCTAATGAGTTCCCCTAGCTCTTTTTCTACGAAATGACCCCTGAGGGTAATAAAGTTATGTCTTCCTTCTTTCTACCTGAGCCTCTAAAAAACCATATCAACTTGCCACTAATTTCCCCAGAAGAACAGGAAAAGAAAAAGCCAGAAAAAATGGGGAGGGGAAATATCACCCAAAGGGCTATGCCAGGGACCATGGTCCCTGTGGACAAAAGCTATGCAAGACAGGAGCTGCAGCAAGGAAGGGAACTGGGCAACATCTCTAAGAAAGGATAAGATCCCATCCCTCCAACTCTTTTTCAAGTGTTTCAGGGCATTTTCACACCCTGGTTGTCCATTTTTTTGTGGAATGCAGAGAAAAATGGCTCTAGAACTTTTTCCTTTTCCTGACACACATCAAGGGATTCCAAAAATATTATATAAGAATCTTAATAGTCTATTGATGTTGTCTGTTACTGCTCTGATCCAAACCCTGGCAGCATAAAGCATCTGCCCAGTGATTTTAGCATTAAATACTTTAACTGCCACAGGAACATATTGGCCACCAGAGGAGTAATAAAATTTTGAGATGGCCTTCCCAGTATTCATAGCAACTCTTACAATGATGTTCAAGTGCTCCATCCAAGAAAGGCTTTCTTGAAAAATAACTCATAGATATCTATAGGTTGACCTGCTGCTGGCTACTTATACTTCCTTACCCTTCGGGGGGGGGGTTACTGAAAAGAAGAACCTTTGACATAGTAACATTAATAGCTAAGCCCTCATTGGAACAATACTCCGAAAAGGAACGTATAAGCTTATGTAGGCCAACCACAGATTTTGACAAAAGAGTGGTATCGTCCACATATAAGAGACAGGGTAATTTAACATGAGCCAGGCAAGGTGAGTGAATGTCAGCAAGCTGCCAATGTTTTGTGTTGTATTTCTGTATGCGCTTGTTTGCTTTCGCTTTTAACTGTAGAACCGTAGATGCACATGTCTATGTAGCTCGCCGAAACAATTATATCTCCCAAGACCACAGGTGGTTGCAAGTGCTTGTTAGTGCAAAGAAGCTCTCATGAAACGCCGTGAGAATAAGATAACGTGTGCTGCTTAGGAACGTTAGTTCTCAAGCCCAAAGGCGCGCGCGGGAACCCCTGCAATTGGGCCTCCGTAGTTTGAATGTACTATAACATGCTTTACCATTTGAGTCCCCCCTCATTCTGATCCTGTTATGCACCTTAAGCTTCAAATAAAGTAAACCTTTTCTACAAGCGCGTACTTCATTATGATGGTGTGAGGAGTCTGACAGTGAAATTCATCTCCAGAAATATGAGAACTTAAATCACTGAGATATGTTAAATAGCAACAAAGCTAGGATACATCCTTGCTTGACTCCATTACTCAATGAAATAGCCCTGGTCAGTTCACCAGATGGACCACATCTCACCTAGGCAGTAGGCTGATCATATAGTTGTTGGATCAGAAAAAGGAGACGCTTATCAGTAGATGATTTATTCAGTTTGTCCCATAATCCTTGCCTAGGCACTGAGTCAAAAGCTGCTCTGAGATCTATAAAGGCAACAGCTAACATACCATCCTTTAAGCTGGAATACGTGTCTACAATAAATTGAAGAGTACGGCAGGTATGTCCAACAGGTAGATCGCGGAGGGGTCAGAGGTAGATCACCAGCCCCACTGGGTCTCCTGGTTTGCTGGACAGGTGTTTGGGTTTTTTGATGATTGTTTGGTGGTATTTGATTATTGGTGCTCACTAATGAGCAAGAGCGAAGTTTTAAAGATTGCGCAAGATCAGCCTGGATCAATACTTGACCTACATTTAACACAAATAACTCTGAATAAAAGTTAAAGAAAGTTATTCAGACAGTTAAAGAAAGTTATAACCCAATAAAAAATAAAAAATGTTCGCAGTTATTTCTGGATCTTAGTCTCTCTGTTTTGTTTTTGCTTATTTTGCTTACTAGTAAATGACAGAAGGTGCATTATAAATGGGGGGTGGGGGTGGAACCCAACTTTATTGGGTTAAAATCTAATTTGAAACTAATTTGAAACTTTATTTTCATGGTGGTAGATCACTGGCACTTTTGGCCGGAAAAAATAGATCACTACCTGTTTGAAGTTGGACATGCCTGGAGTATGGCAATGGTCAGTTGCACTAACTCCTCTACGGAATCCAGCTTGCTCTCAACCCAGTATAGCTTCGTCCTCTATCCAGAAAAGTAACTTCTTATACAGCAAGGAAGCATATAGTTTGCCCACCACTGATAACAAACTTATAGGCCAATAAATATTTGGGTCTGTTGGATCACCTTTTATGGATAGGAACTATTATTGCATGTCACCAAGAGGTGGGCCTAATTCCTGTCTCATTGATTTGAATAAATATTGGTGCCGAAACCTCCACCCACCAGTTGGCATTTGCTTTAAGTACCTCTGCCTGACACCCTGGAAAGCCACTGCCAGTCTAAGTAGACAATATTGACTTAGATGGACCAATGTTCTGATTCAGAACAAGGCATCTCTATGTGTTGTGTATCCATGGGCTTTCTCTAGAGACATGGATACCACTAAATATACACAGTCTCAGATCCAAAAGCTCATGTCTGTATAATGATATGGAATGAGTTGCAGGCATGGTTATATCTAAGGCCTGGTTTGCACTATGCGGTTTCACATGTCTGGCTGGTGATATGAAGGGTATTTGTGGCAACTGTTGATTGTTGCAAATAGTGATTGTCTAAAGGATTTTGTTTAAAAAACCCTTTCCCATAACAATGGGTTCCCCTACACACACACTATCGGAGCTCCAGAGGTGCCATATCCCATGCATTGCTACCTATCTAAATGTAGCCATTATTTTGAAGGAGAACCATAGAAACATTGACAGCTAGTCTCCATTCTTTCAGACTATTTGGAATTAGAACTCGATGGCCAACAGATAGTGAAAGCCTTGTTACTGGGAACAAAATACAAATGTTCTGATTGGCACAGGATTAAGTGAGCACATCTGACAAAGGAAACTTTGATTCCTAAAAGCTTATACTGTGGAAATCTTGTTGAACTTTAAGGTGCTACTGGAGTTAAATCTTGCTTTTCTACTGCAGACCATCCTGAAGCCAGGGGTCTTTTAGTAGAAAAAGAGCTGCAGGAGCTCATTAGCATATGGTATGCTAAAAACTACTAGCCTTTTGGCATAATAGCTCATTAGCATATGCGATGCCCCCTGACATCACCGGAAGTGATGTCAGAAGGGGAAGCCATCTTCAAAAGCCTCCCCTTCCCTAGCGGGGGGGGGGGAAGCGAAGAAAGAAGGGGTTTAAAGTTTAAACCCCTTCTCACTAGAGTTGGGCCACAGAAGGAGGAAAGAAGGAAGGAAAGAGAGAGAGAGAG
>NW_015159770.1:39304-43520 GCF_001447785.1 Gekko japonicus
AGGGGGGCTCTCCTGGCCTCCTCTGGGCCGCAGCTCTCTGGCGTGGGCCCCGAGAAGGTGGCAACGGGCGTCCCTGGGGCCGCAGCGCTCTGGCACAGGCCCTGGGAAGGCAGCAACCGGCCTCCTTGGGCCTCCCTGGGGCCACAGTGCTTCAGCGCGGGCCCCGGAAGGCCAGCAACAGGCCGTAGCGGGGGCGGGGGGCGGGGTTTGCTGCCACTGCCATTCTGCCAGCTCCTGGGCTCCCGGAGCGGTGCTCCTGCGTGCTCTGGCCCCAAAAGACCCCTGCCTGAAGCTATCTTAAATACCTCATGTGAAAACAGCATTTTCCTTATGTTTACTGTATCATCTTGAGCAGACCAAATTCAGTGAGGTTCCGATTGACTCAGGTTTCTGAGGCCGTACCATTGAGGACTACAGTTCCTCACTCACATCATCGTACACATCCATTTCTTCTCAGTTCTTTTGGTCCTGAGTCTGATGCCAAAGTAATGGGAAATGAAGGCAGTGAACAATGGGGATAAACTGTGAGTTATAACCAGGGTGCCCTGTAATTAGAATCTGGATTAGACTACTGGAAGGCTCTTGTCATGAAGGGAGAGTAACATCCAAAGCACCTATATCATCTGTCTACAAGGGCTGCATCCTCTGGATGTTATGTACATGTACTTTTGTCATATTAGTTGGCTTTTCTGTGCACTTATCCATAGCATATAACACCAAATAGCTTTGAGAGGCAGAAATATTAGTGTTTAGAACAGGAGGCCTGGCTGGAAACTTGGAAGAAGAAGGTGAGGTCTTCAGGAGCTGCATAAATTAGGCTGTGGTCACACACACACTAAATAATCCACTTTCAATCCACTTTCAGTGAACTTTCCAAGTGGATTTTACTGTGTGAACTGGCAAAATCCAGTTGGGAAGTGGATTGAGAGTGGATTGAAAGTCGATTATTTAGTGTGTGTGACCACAGCCTTAGGGATATAAGGCAGACTTTTACAGTCCTCTGACACTGTAACATTGCAATAATTTTTTACCACTTTTAAAATATGCAGAATACTGTACAATCTTCATATAACGTCTCTTACTACGTATGTTACTATTAATTCCATGGCATAGATGAAATAATTGAAGTTGAGAGAGAGTTTCCCAGTACTTCGCAGTGCTTATTATGGGTACAAAGATATCACGACTATAGGAATACAAAATTGCACCCAATTTATGTAATAAATGAGGCTCCAGTCCTTAGTATACTTACTTGGAGGTATATTCTGCGGAGATTACTAGGAGTGTGTCAAAAAACTGGCCTTGTTTCTTGGTCTTTCAATTTTTGGTTCAGGCTTTTGGACCTAGTCAAGTTACTGAAGGCTCCTCCTTGGGAAAGTAATGTCATGGTGACTTCCAGTGAGGATTCACTCCCCAGTGTTGTGCATTTTGTTCTTGACCTTCACCCAAGTGACCTTGTGGGACAAAGGGGCTTTGACAGAAAGAAAATGCAAAGTTTTCATACTCTTGAAACATGGTTATTAACCCATTTGAATATCACGCAGCTGTACATTCATTAGCTATAAATTATATACAGTGTAGAAGCTGTGTAACCATGGTGATAAAATACTGTGCCTGTTAAATAGTTACGATTGGACCTATTCTGTGCTAAGCTTGCTCAGCTTGTGAATCATCAAGCCAAAGGCAGCTGCCAGTCTTCAAGTACAATGATTGACCTGGGTCCTGATAAACTTCCAGTTTTTGTTGCTCACTTAGGGTCAAACACTCACTTAGGGAAGGTAACAGCGTTCCGTGCGCTTTGGTGTTTAGTCATGCCGGCCACATGACCACGGAAATGTCTTTGGACAGCGCTGGCTCTTCGGCTTTGAAACGGAGATGAGCACCGCAACCCTAGAGTCGGATTCGACTGGCTTTCGAGCAAGGGAACCTTTACCTTTACCTAGGGTCAAACAACACATGACTTTGTTTTGTTTTCTTTTTGCAAATATAGCTGTAGGGCTTGCTGTTTCAAGAGGGGAATGGAGCACATGGGGAGAGAAAAGGGGATTTTAACCAGGGCTCTAGTCGGGGGGGAGCTCTCAGGTACGGAGCTCCGGAAGAGAACCTCTAGGGGGCGGGGCCGTCACGTGGTGAAGCCCCGCCCCTTCTTTACCCCGCCCTCTGCTTCGATCCTCATTCCGTTTGGGAATGAGGATGAAGCAGGAGGGTAAGTAGCCGGGCCTTCTGACACACTTCCGGTGATGTCAGGGGGTGTGGCCTTCTGTCACTTCCGGTGATGTCAGGGGGCGTGGCATATGCAAATAAGTTATGCTAATGAGTTATGCTAATGAGCTCCGGCAGCTCTTTTTCTACAACAAGACCCCTGATTTTAACCCTTTCTCCTCCTGCTGTTTTCTTGCTGACCCCCTAGTCTGGCTTCTTCAGTAATCGATGGGCCCTGAATGGCTGTTAACTGCCCTGCACTCACACCAAACAAACATACCTTACAGGGTTTGTTGTAAGGATAAAATGGCGGATAGCCTGCTTTGACTTCCCACTGGAGACAAAGGTGGGACATAAATGAAGTAAATAAATAAACAAACATGGATGGAAACTTGGTGAATATTTTGGCCCTTAAAGTGATGGTGTTGGTCTTATTAATCTTGCAAACTGTAATATGTATCAGGGTTCAGTAGGGCTGCTGACTCTGGAGAAATAATGTCCTGTCCTTTTAATGGAGGCTTAATGAGCTGTTATATACATATTATGTTATTTACCTCTGTGGCATGAAAAGTTTCACCTGGCCATTCGCAGTTGTTATGAAAATTAAAGGGACAGAACATTTTTATCCAGGCCTGTTGGGAACCATAGAGTGCAGCTGAGCAGGTCACAGGTTGCACATATCTTTACATTGCTCAGCAAAGCTGTACAAAAGATTAAACTGCTTCTTTAAACCATTCATTCATAAAACGATTTTGTGGGTTGATTGCAGAATGTTCTCTTTCTTTTTTTTCTTCTTCTTTTTTCTGCTATATCTGGCAAAGTCAAATCGTTTGAAATTTTTGTAATTCTTTTTTTTTTTTTACCTTTTGGTGTTACTTAAAAAAAAAAGGTAACAGCCAAAATTGCAGTCTCATGTCCTTGCAGTACAGCTACTTTATATATCTTTGAATTTCTGTCTAAAGTTTGTGGAAAGATTGTTTACTTTTATGTAAACTGGTATCTCCTATTAGTCTACAAGTTTGTAATCAACTTGATACTGTCCTTGTCTGAATCTATCTACTCTGAATTTTTTTTTTTACACATTATGCTTTCCACTCCTAGTTGATCACAAAAATTCTGTGTGTCTGTGTTTTGGTGGTACTTGTGAGATATTTCTAAGGCACCATGTGAAAACCTGTTCAGTCTTGATTTTCAAAATTGTGAAATATGAATATTAGATCAAGGCTTCACCATTCTTTTCTTAGCTCTGGCTTCAAAGAGCAGATGATGCCTCATGAGCACCTTTGAAAGGAAAGTCTATTCAGAAGAAACATCAGTTCATCTACTGTATGATTATCATATCACCCTTTCGGTATTCAAACTCCTATAACTACTATTGAAAAGGGCATCTATCCAATACAGGACGTGTTGTTTTAAAAAGAATAATAATTATTATTGTATGCCATTGTGTGTGTAGTATAGCCATGAGATCCAAAGATTGTCTGGCAGTCTTAAGTTATAGCTCACTAGCGTCATACACCACTAGGTGTTAAGAGCTTATCAGCCACAAGAGGTTACATTTCATTTAACCATAACCTTTACCCAAACTCTAACCCTAACCCTAATAACCCCAACCCTAATAACTCTAACCTAATAACCCTATCCCTAATCCTTACCCTAACCCTAACCCTAACCATAACGCTAGAAAATGGCTCTAGAACTTTTTTCTTTTAGGACATTGCTGCCTGTACAGTAGAAAACCATGCTGCAGAAGTACAGGCAATTACCACTTACAGTCTGCTTTCTTGTAAACAAAAAACAACCTCAGACTATTCATTTTGCCGCTGGGGTAGTTTTTTCACCCTAGCATATGACCCAGTGTGGAAAACAAAGGAAACCCACACATTTTTCATAACAAACTGCTCCAGGAAGGTCATTTTAAGGTGCCTTTAGAGATCAAAGGTATATCTTGTTTGCCTGACCTGATGACCTGATAATGTTTCAGGGCTGAAGTCCAGGAAAACCTTTTAAAGTA
>NW_015159770.1:43580-47257 GCF_001447785.1 Gekko japonicus
TTGTCAAGGAAAGGCCAGCTGCGTATTGGTTTTAGTTTCCTGGAAACACAGACATTTTGCAAGAGAGGACAATGATGGCTTCATGAAGAAGACTAAGCCTGTCGTATTATTGGTGACAACACTGGTCAAACCTTGGAACCACAGTGGAAGAAATGAAGCGGGGGGGGGGGGTTTTTCAGGTATAAATAAGCAGATTAAAAAAAAAAAAAAACAACAGTAGAAAGTGTGCCAGCTGGAGACAATCTGCTTGCAAGACTCACAGAAGCAATGAAATGAAGTGGCAGGACTGCCTGTAGTTGGCACATCCAAAGAGCTCGCATAGCTCTCACCACAAAAAGATATATTGTTGGGGTACAAGAAATACCCCAGATGCAAACAATGTTAGGATTTACTGTGTGAAGAAATGCATTTTTTTCCTTTGGAGGTGTGAAGTGGGCAAAACCTTCCCTCGGAGTTTTAAAAGTTTCCCCCCCCCTGTTTGGGCAGAATTAAGGCTGGGAGGGGAGAAGTCGGTTCAATTGCCTTCCAGAGTTTACCTCAGCCCACCTTCATACAAATGCTAATAGGTCTAGACAATGGGATGGTCAAGCCCCCCCCTCCAAACAGGGAACAGAGATTTGGAGGAATTAAATACTAGAGAGGCTTCAGGAAGGAAATTTCTGGAAGCTCCAGGAAAAGCTGCCTTGATCTGGCCTGACCGAGTCAGTGGGAGGGGAAAAGAAGGTGATAAAACTCAGGGGAGCAATGGCCCCTGTCCTCAGATCTTCCTCTCCTTGGTGACTGGGGTGGCCGCATCTCCAGCTGCACCAAGGCCATCCATTCCTGCTGGGGAAAGTGTACAGCCAACATGTGTTCTTGCTTGGCACCTGGATCACCAACCCTTCCCAGCCATGATCACTGAGGGGGAGGCCTGGTAGCTATAAGTGCACCCAGACCAGCGCTGGGCCATCCCCTTTGAGCTCCTGCCCCTGCAGCTACTTTGGCCATGCCCCTATCGACCTATCAGCCTCATGAGTGGGGAGTGTTGTGGCAGGACCATTGGTGTGCCCCCCCTGGCTGCCAGGATCTGAAGCAGGCAGGGGATGCTGTTGCCATCAGGTCTCTGTGCCCCACCTGTTGGGAAAGGAGGAACTGGGGATTGGGATGAGGATCCTGTGCTCACCTTCTCATGTGGAGCTGGGCCCTTTGGAACCTGGAACAGGAGATTGGTACCTGTAGTGGTGAAAGCTAGGAGAGGTCAGCTACAAAGTGTGGACTTTGCTGTCCTCAGAGTATATCAGCGACTGGTGCTCCCCCCCCCCCGCTGGTGCAAGGTGCTCCTTCATGCTTCCCCCATCACCAAGGTGCACGCACAAAGGCAGGGGGCTGTGAAACAGTGTGCTATGCCACACGCCCTACCTCTAAGATTGTGTTGTGACCCCTGGAAAACATTTGCAGGGCTGGGGCAGCCATGATTGGGTATGGGGGAGGGGGCATGGCTGGCCGGGTCGAGGATAGTGATTAGGTGCACCAGCCCCATAGCTAACAACTTTTTGCTCGGGGGGGGGACATTGTTTTGCTGGGGGGGACTGCCATTATATGTCTGTGCAGTACTGCCATGCCATGCTCATACTTCTAAATAATAACTAAATAATAAATACAAGTGGTTTATTGCATATTATAGTCCTCACCAGGGGTCATTTCGTAGAAAAAGAGGTGCAGGAGCTCATTAGCATAACTCATTAGCATAACTTATTTGCATATCCCACACCCCCTGACATCACCGGAAGTGTGTCAGAAGGCAACACCCACCACTCAGGCTCCACTGGACTGTTTTGGATTGCTAGCTATTGGGGGCGGGGAACGTGCAGATCTGTCCTCACAGAGGAGGGAGCGCTTGTACCTGAATAAAACTTGGTCTTAAAGATGCCACTGGACTGTTTTGGATCACTAGCTATGGGGGGGGGACTCCCAGTTATGCCATCGGGGTCAGGCGGCTCCCTATGCTCTTTGCATCCCCCCCCCCTCAGGACTGCACTGTAAATCACCTAACTTCAGCACTGACAACAGTAAATCCGTTTATCTTTAAAGCGCTAAAATATTCTTGGCTGTTTTAACCTCTCAAATAACTATGGAAGGATCCCCCTTATTAGCACAATCTAAAATGTCACAAAGTAGTGAGTAAGCTTTGGAGTTCAGGAGAATGCTTCAGATGTAATGTTAAGCAAAACAAGTATGGAGGAGCCCAGAGACAGGTAGGTAGATGGAGGTTTTGCTAAAAAAGCTGTACCAAATTCTTACTGCCAGATTCCACGCCTTGCACTTGAACGTCTTGTAAAATTAGTCAAAAGTATTTAAATTACTCAGAGTATCAATGGATCTTGCTCTATTGGAAAGAAGAGATTTCTTGCTTTTAAAAACCTTTATTTCTAAGGGTAAAAGGTATACAGGGAACCTACAAAATAAACAGAACATCTAGGAGCTACATTTTCTAAGCTGCTTATAGTTCAACACATAGTCACACACTAACACACAGATAATAGAGAATCTGTCCTTCTTCTCGACCACTAGAAAGGAAGTCACCTGAAAACAACCAACCAATCTGTATCACACCTTTTCCCGGGCTAATTCCCCATTGGCTCTGGACCAGGTTTCCCTTCCAGGTCAGTCTAAACAATAGCAATACCAGGTAAACAAGTTAACCCTATAATGACTGGATTGTCAGACCTTGTAAACACATACATTTCCAACAGAACTGAGTGAGCTTTGGTTTTGGGTTGTCCTCTTCTCCCTAAGATGAGTTAGGGAGCTTCTTTCTTCAGGGAGCTGAGGAGCTACAGTTTGATTTTCTTTGTAGGTGTCTTGGATGCAAGCTATACATGCAGTTATATGAGATTGCAGGGGGGGGGAACTGACATGTTTTGAATACTCTCAATGCAAGACTGCCTGAAAGTTTAAAAAAGTCTGACACACTTATGCAGATAATTTGGAGATATTGGGGTGTGGGGAATTAAACAAGCTTGAATATTAAAATGAATCTCAAAGAATATTAAAAGGGAAAGCTTCACTGAATGGTAGGAAGAGGTGGTGGAAAAGCCACAAGAGCACATTCTGTTCTGTATTTGATCTCTAAACTTGTGCTTTGGCTATGAGCTTTACCAGAATCCATTTTCAGAATAATATACCAGGACTTCTGTGCAGTGCAGAAAGATTTCCTAAAAATATAAGTCTCCTGCAAAGTCTGGTCTAAAGCACTGTAGCATTTATAATACCATCTCTCAATACAACTCTCTTTCATACCAAAGGTTTGGTCTAAAATGCTGCAGCTTCAGGATGTAATCTGAAGATTATGAACTGTATATATGAAAACACTGGGGAATTTCACATTACCCGTCTTCTCCCGGTTTCAAGCCGGGAGTCTTCCGTTTCCAGATGAACCGGTACAGGGCTGCCGTTTCACACACGGCTTGCCCCTACCGGAAAGGAGCCGATTCACAAGTGGTTCGGCGTTTCACACACGCACTGCTTTGTTTCCCCACGGGTTTTTTTTTAAAGTCCGTCTTATAGCGATATATCGATATACCAGTATTCCAATGTATTCCAATGGGATCGGTATAGCGTTATATCGATATATCGATATAAGCCGAACGTTCAAAAAAAAAAAGCCCGCGCGGCTGAAAAAAGGCGGGAAAGAAGCG